>NC_090997.1:27887196-28190227 GCF_041146395.1 Eulemur rufifrons | reverse complement strand
ATTCCCTTTGCCAGTATGCTTGCACTCCAGGGTGCACAAAAAATTCATGTTGGTTGTTAAAGAACATTTACTTAATTCACCAGTTCCCCTGCTACTGTGGAGACACCTGCCATGATATTTGCCAAGCTAAAGGTCCTTCTCAGTTTGAATATGTATGGCAACTGGGATTTACAGGTAATTACTTAATTTTAATTTTTTTTTATTTCAATAGATTTAGGGGTACAAGTAGTTTATGGTTACATGCATAAATTGTATAGTGGTGAAGTCTGGGCTTTATTATACCTGTCATCTGAATAGTGTACATTGTACCCAATTTATTTAAAATTTTTTAATCTGCTTGGATCACCTCAAAATTTACTAAATATTCATTTTCTAATCACACAAAGTATTTTATATCTTAAAACATGATATAATGTAAAAATGAAATTGATACTCTTATTCCTTGATTTGTTCCTTGAACTGACATGTTTAAGACCAAATACATCCTAGGAATTCTGCTTGGTGAGAGATTTTATGAGTGTGAAGAAAACTAGTTATTTTCTTCTCTCATGGATCTATTTGTTGGAAGGGGGTTATTGGATAAATACTTAAAGTTATAAATACATATTAATGATTATATTTGAAATAAAATTCTCTTATAGGAACAACAACAAAAAAAAAAAAAAAAAAAAAAGAGAATTTCATGAATCTTATAAGCAAAGAACCTGTCTAGGAAAGAGAAAAAAATGGCAATTGAAACATTAAGTTGGTAGGTCAGAAAAAGTTTTCACGAGAAAATAACCCTTGAAAAGAGATATGGAGAAATGATGTTATGGCAAAGAATTTGGAGAAGAGAGCATTCTGGATTGAGGAAATTGTATTTACAAAAACATGTTAGAAGAGATGGATCCTTTGAAGACCTGGCTGGAGCTCTGAGAAAAAAGTAACAAGGCTTGGCAGGGGGGGATGCCAGAACTAAAGTGCCAGGTTAAACATTTTTATTTTTATTCTAAAAAGAATAAGAAATTATTGCAGAGTTTAACACACTCAAAAAATGTATAGCAAGTGGAGAAATATATTGGAGAGGGAAAAAGTTAGGGGTTGGTTGGAATCATAATGTGAGGTAATGGAAGCTTAAAATAAATGGAAATTCTTGTTTGTGGATTGTAAATAGACAGCAGGTGGTGAAGAGTGATGGGGATGTCAACAGGACTCCTAGTTTTTACCTGAAATAAAATCATTCCAATGCTCATATTAATGTATATTTAATTATTTTATAAAATGGCAATTTCTATCTCAATCTATTTTGATGAGCATAAATTTCTGTTCTTTGATTACATTTTAATACTATTTGAGTTAGCCAATGCAAAATTTGATTTATATTCTTAAAACTCTATGATATTTTTATTCTTTTAAAGAATATTTCCTCTGACAATGATATTTTAGCATTATAGTTTATCAACAACTAGCAAATTAATAGATTTGATGTGTCTCTCAACTAACAGCTTATTTTATTTAACTGACAGCAGCCACATTTATAAGATCATATTACATTAAACAGTGTTTAAATAAACTAACAATTAGCCTCTTAAACAGAAAACATGATAATTTATTTCACCATGCTCATAAAATAGTATTCTGGGGAGTTAACAGCCTCTAATGACAGAAATAGTTATCAGTTCATTAAGCAAATCACACTCAAGACCAAAAGTGGTAGAAGAGAGCAAGGACTTGTTGATTACACTGTGTTGGTGCTACAGGGAACTTCAAAGACTGTGCTATGAATACTTATTATTTTACAAATGACATAAACAAAACAAACTCAACAACTGAGGTTAGAGAGGTTAAATGAATTATCTGTTCAGAACTATTTAGGGATTGTATCATTTCAGTGGTTATAAACCCTGGCCACATAGTAGAATTATCTGAGGAGCTCTTGAAATGTACTAATGCTGAACTTGCACTACAGAACAATCAAACTGGAATTGAACACAGAAGATCTTTAAAGGCTCTCTAAATGCTTTTAATGTGCAGATCAAGAAACATTATCTATTGTTACACACCAAATTAGTTCATGGAGTTCAGTGTTTGCATCATTTTTATACTTGATTTCACTTCATCTCATAGTGGAAATAATGCATACATATATTGGGTTATTTTTAAGCTTTAAACTTCTTTTGAGAACTAAAAATTGCTAAAGGGAATATATTCACAATGATGAAATAGCAAATGTATTTTGTAGGGAAAATGGAGGGAGTATAGAAAGTCAAATTGTTCATGAATAAATCAGCTCTGAACAAATACAGTCAATTTTATGAATGCAGTAAAATAACAAATATATTTTTATAACACAGGAGCATAAAAAGAAGTCAAAATTACTCATGGATAAATTAGCACTAAAGAATTATCATCAAAGTAATATAAGCATATTTAATCATTATCCCTTCATGAATTTATCGTCAGAATTTACTGAATGTAACTGATTATAACGAAAATAAGAATTATGTGACCCCTACATCTGAAAATCAGAGTGACCTCAGTTGTCCAAGGGAAAGAAGCCAGTGTGAAAATGCTCAATAGTCAGTAAATACTTAAGTAGAGCCACATAAACTCACTTTGATTGTCTGTATAAACATTAAGCAATGCAATTTCTCCCAAATTTTCAAAATAAAATAGAACTTAGAATAGATTAAAAAATATGTGAATAGAATTATACATTTTATGTACTGGAAGATTTCTTCTTATTTCTTTTGGTTGTTGTCATTAAGATCTTCTTATCTTTTCTTTTTTCCTCATAAAATATAAAATATAATTGAAGAGGAACTTTAAAATCAAGCTAGTGAGTTTGCATAGCATGCATTAATTTTACCAGCAGTAAAATTATTTTAATTAAGGGATTTTTCTACAACTAAATGAAGTGTCTTACACGCCCAATCAATTCTTTCCAATATGATTGCTCTACAAAGAAGGGATGGCAATTAATTAGAAGCCCCTTCAAGGACAATTGGTCTGTAGTGCACAACTTGAGAAAGAGCTGACATGCACTGTTTCTTTTCAATGTCATCATCTATGTTCATTGTATGTATTATTAGTTTTAAGAAAAGGAGCTACTGACAGAGTGGATAATGAGTTGTGAAATGAATAAGACAATCTGAATCATGTTTAAGAAAAGATGAAATAATAGCAAAAAAAAAGAGATAAGTTCTCTTGAATACCTTTTTTGAAACATGTCATTATTAGTTTGCTTATCTAAATTAAACGTATACATTTAAAATATTCACTGTGTACCAGTGAACTTTTTTCTAAATGAAGAGTGATTTCTGCATTTGTGAACTGATATTGAAAAGCAATATTTACTTTAAATTTTCTATTTTTTCTTTATGAAATAGTGGATCTTAACTTGTGGTAGAACTTATAAGATGTTAAGTATAATCTATTTATTATAATTTACTTTCGTAATTTTAAATTATTATGAGAGTAGGAAATGCTGTATCTCCAAAGTAATCTTCATCAAAAGTCATTTTTCTTACCATATTGCTCTACCTTTAAGCTTTCTTTTGTTAAATGTCTGCTGTTTATATATCAGTTAAGGATTTTGGAGCCTGAGTTCAGTTTATTTTTTAAAAAATATGAGTATTAAAAATCAAATGTTTAGTGCTTTTCATTCATATTACAAATAATGTTTTCAAAGCATTTTTACAGTAAAAGAATTATGTTAATTATATCACTAATAAGAAATAAATGGCTTTTGTAAACAGATAAAGGCTAATTAAATTATATGGAAGAAAAGATTTCATGCAAACAGCAATTAAAATATTAGAATGCATAAGACTAAAATTAACAAAAACATGCAAGTTCTAAATGGAGAAAACTGTAAATATTGCTGTAGTACAGGTACATACATACATAATTTGAAAGAAAATTTTAAAAATATATCATGTTGTATCTGTTATTATTTTTATTAATCTTTTTTCTAACTTTCATAGTAAAGATATTAGTGATATACACAGCACCATAAAGTATTAGAGTATTCTGAATTTGTGTGTTTACTTTTACCAGTGAATTTTTTACTTTCAGAAGTGTTCTCACTAAAAACACGATAACTATGTGAGGTAATGTATATGTTAATTAGCTATATTTAGTCATTTTACAATGTACATATACTTCAAAACATCATGTTGTACTCTATAAACACAAAGAATTTTATCTGTCTTCTTAAAATATAATAATAATCCATCCTCCCAGAAAGATAGACCATGCTGTTGGAGAGGACACACATGTATTAAGGATTTCATAGCTCCATATTATTTCATGTATTTATTAAATTTAAATAAAAGAAGTGTTTGTTTCACAAAATTGACATCTTATTCCTTAATGTTTACATGGAAAATCAGACAAATAAAGGCAAGTATACTCTGCAAAAACACATTATGTGAGTAGGTAGGGTATAGAACTAACTAGCTCTGTCAGATGTTAAAATATATAGCTCCATTAAAGAAAAGTATAGCACTTTTTCACTGATAGTCAACAAATATGTCAAAATACAAAGTCTCAAAATAAGTTCAAGTTGTGCAGAAAATTAAAGATATAATAAAATTGTCATCTCTGATCATTAGGGTAAATAGGGACTATTTAATAATTAAAAAGGAACAACTGGAAAACCATCTGAAAAAAAAATCTGACTTGCATATATCTTACAACACTCTCTAGGTTAAAGTCAAATAGATAAAAGTTTTAACACAAAAAATGAAAATATAAAAATATCAGAGAAAAGTTGTAGAACTGCTTTATAAATCTGAATGGGAAAGGCCTTTAAAGCTACCGTTCAAAATTTAGGTGTCAGAAAGATTGGTGAATTTGACTACATGAGAAGCAAAAATGTCTGCTGTGAAAGACATCATAGAAATCAAAATGCAAAAGGAAAACCATACAGACATTTCACTTAACAGAAGAAAGATTAGTATCACTAATACTGAGGTGGGGGGAGGGGAGAGGGGATGGGCATATACCTACATGATGAGTGCATTGTGCACCCTCTGGTGAATGGTCACGCTTGAATGTTCTGACTCGGGGGTGATGGGGGGAATGGGGGTATAACTACATGATGAGTGCAATGCGCACTGTCTGGGGAATGGACACACTTGAAGTTCTGATTCAGGGGGATGGGCAGGACATGGGCAGTGTATGTGGCCTGAACTTTTGTACCCCCATGATGATAAGCTGAAATTAAAAAAAAAAGAAAAAAAAATATATCAATAACTCTTAGAAATTAAGAAGCTAAAACCAAAAACCTGATTTAAAAAAATCAGTCAATAATATAAACATGCAGTTTACATAAGAAGACATAGAAAGTATCCCTAAATACATGGGGGAAATGCTCAGCTTTACTCATACTGTGATCAAAGAACATTTTAAAAACACCATAAATACATAATTTTTCTCCTATTAGTGGTAAAAATTTGAGTTTTACAACTTAATGATTTTATCCATTGCTAGCAATAATGTAAAATCACTATAATATCCAAGCAGCCCAATTTTTCAATATCCATACCTACACCACTTGACCTAACCTTCCCTTCATTGAGAATACATCCACATGCTAAGCAACATGTGTGCAATTTTTTTTTACCTGGCACCATTGGTTATTAGAGCAAAAGAATAAATATAGATGTGGAAATGAATGTGTAACACACCCAATACTGTTAAGAGATCACAGTAAAGTGAAAAGAAGCCACCTTAACACCACATTCTCAGATGCTTTTAAGCCTTGAGCAGCTCAAAATTTCTGCTAGGCAAATAAATTTGTTTTTCATTATTATTGTCTCTTATTAGACTTTGTGTTTTGACTATAGTCAAATTAGCCTTTCTGCTAATTTAGTCACTTCATCATTTTTTTCACTATCTCATTCTCTTTGTGAGTTTAAACTATTTTTTTTCGTTGTCTTCTTTTTGAGGCTTTGGAAGGCCAATACAAAGATTTAACAAAGAGTTAAATCTAAATTTTTCATCAGATATATCATTAAAGAAAACTCTATATTAATAAGTTTGACAATTTAGATAAAATGGATACATTCTTAGAAAACTACCAATTGGTAAAACTGATTGAATCATTAATATAAAAAAGTGAATAATACTACAACTTCCTAACTAATTGAATAAAATAGTTTAAAAATCTTTCCACAAAGAAATATATTGGACTACATGGCCTTCTATTCAATTTCTCCAATTTTCAATGAAAAGTTCATTCTAAGACTACATAAACTCCGACAAAAAACAGAGAGAAGAGCACGTCAATCGATTAAACTAGATAACCGTATTTGAGCTATTTACTTTTAACACATTGAAGGTAGGATTTTTATTGACCTATCATTAAAAAATAACTGATAATTTCTTCTCTTGTATCTGATCTGCTGATAATCTCTTCATTGATTATTTTATTAATATAGTAATAATTTTTCATAACCTTAAAATTATAAGCAGTCAAGTTACATAGGTATGGTTGAAGAGTTTGGGGATATTCTGTTTGTCTTCCTAGCTCCTTCCTTTTTCCCCAGTGATATGTGAGATTTCTAAGTGAGGTGTGCACACAGCAGGAGATATCAGTTTGTGAACCATCTCTATTTTCCAACTCAGTAGTAAGATGCATAGCTTACATGGTATTTTCCAGGAACTCATCCCTCACAAATTCATAGATTACAGTTTTGTTAATCATAAGCAATCCTAAACCAGGAGTATTCTGCTAAAGGATATTTTAGATAAATACTATCCCTTAAACAAATATTATTTGTCTACTTACTAGGAGATTTAGTTATGTTTATAAGAAGATTGCATCAGTTCTCCTATGTGCTTTCATTACGTAGGAATATTACCTGCATTAATGATCAATAACAGGTTCTCAGCCCAGCTTAATCAGCTCCTTTCTCCCCCAAATTTTGGGATTTACATCTTTTTCTACAGTTCCCAAATTTCTGATTCCTTAATTTCCGTTTACCTATCTTTTCCTATAGATTCTTAAATAAATTTATCATAATAATTTTAAAGTCCTTGTCTGATAATTCTAAGACTGGGCCTTAGAATTTATTTTTACTGTTTCTCTTGAATATAGTTCTATTGCTTTTTGGCAATCTCATGTTTTATTATATCATAGATACTGTGTCCAACATAATAGTATAAGGTAGCAAAATTACATATGCATAGATATGCATGCCTATATCTATATCTATACTTACACACACAGACACACACACAAATTTCCTTTCTCCACAGGAGGCTGTGATTTATCTATTATAATATTTTAATATTTTTTTCTAAATTTATTTCCAAATGGCTTCATAGGCAAATATAACATATATAAAAAGTAAAAATGCTTTTATTTTTGTATAAAATTGTTATTTTTATAGCTATTACATCACTTTTACCATTATCGATTAGCAATTTAGTTAACATTTGATTATTTTAAAAAATGCATTGACCTGGGAGCTGTGTCTTCCTGTTCTGATGCTTTTTATTTTTCAGTGCACATTTAAAATCATAGGATGAGGCTTTGTTATCTTTTAGGTCTCTTTCAAATTTCATATTCTGTAGGAATAAGAGCCTCTTTTGTGGCAGATGTCAACTTTATCTTTTTAAGTAATTTGACAACTTTCTTTAATAATTCAATGTGAATTCAAGTTTGTGAAAGGTTATTTAATTTTTTGTCTCTTTGTTTGAAAGAAGCTGAAGGTGAAAAATGCGAAGTGGTTTTGATGTCTACTTTTTTCTAGATGCCCTCTGTGTGAACAAACCTGAAAACATCAGTTATGCATGTTGGTTCCCATGTGAAGGCACAATGAAGGTAAGGTAAATTTATGTCATAGTTTCTCATTTGTCTCTTTAGTTTGTAGTTGTGTAATTTGAAAAAAAGTCAGAAATGTTAAAGTTACAGATTCTTCAATGTTCAAAGTTTGCATAGCATACATATGATTTTATAACCAAATTCTCAACAATCTACTTGGAAATTTGTATTTATTTCTTATATTTATAATATGGAGGTAATAAAGAGTTTGAAGAATCATTTTAACCCTAGTCTTTCAAACGCCGTTGTCATGCCCCTTTTTTTGTTTAAAGATCATAATGAACTGCCACTGTCTTTTGGATTTAGTTAAACCTCTGAAAGATTTTTTTTCCTTTATTTAAAAAAAAAAAAAAACTTAATGTTCTTCTTTAAGTTCTAGAATGTTACAAGGGTATAAACCTTTTGGTTACATAAATTGTTTTGTAACATTTAAGTCAAAGTTATAAGCGTGTCCATCCCCCAGGTAATGTGCATTGTACCCGTTAGGTGTGAATTTACTCACTCCCTCCTCCCACCTGCTTGATCTCCGATAAATGTTATTTCCATATGTGCACATAAGTGTTGATCAATTAGTTCCAATTTAATGGTGAGTATATGTGGTGTTTCTTTTTTCCATTCTTGTGATATTTCACTTAAAGAATGGTCTCCAGTTCCATACAGGTTAATACAAGAGGTATTAGTTCACCATTATTTTTATGGCTGAGTAGTACTTCATGGTATACATATACCACATTTTATTAAATCACTCATGAATTGATGGGCACTTCAGTTGTTTCCATATCTTTGCAATTGTAATTTTTTTAAATAGAATATCTTTTTTTTATTTTTTTGTTTGGGTAAATACCCAGTAGTGAGATTGCTGGGTCAAATGGTAGGTCTACTTTTAGTTGTTTGAGGTATCTCCCTACTACTTTTCTTAGAGGCTATACTAGTTTGCAGTCTCACCAACAGTGTATGAGTGTTCCTATCTCTCCACATCTATGCCAGCATTTGTTGTTTGGAGACTTTTTGATAAAAAACGTTCTCACTGGAGTTAAGTGATGTGTCATTTTTATTTTGATCTGAAAGATTTACCCTCTGAAAGATTTCTAATCTCTGGGAAGTTGTAGCAATAATAATTATGGAACCTATGACAAGAATTAAAAGAAAGGCCCCAATTTTCCCCTCTTACCTACCTCTGTCTTGCACAAAGTAGTAGTATATTTTTGTACATGTAAAGACAAGTAAAAAAAATTAGGATCTTAATTTTAAACAAATTATGAACATTTTGTCAAAATAATTCAGAAGTTTTCCAAAAAATTCAGAGTTAAAAAAGATATTCGCAGCCTCTTTTGTTGGAACATAATATAATTTGGTCATTTTACAGAAAAAACATTTTATAATTTTATATTGTTTACACCACTCATATACAATTTTTCCATGAAAATTATAAACCCTTTTCTTTATGAATATATTCATTAATGTTGAGCCAACCTTATAAAAAAATACAAGTCACTACTTCCTTCAAATTCACCATCTAGAAGCATTATGACTACTATAGACAGATTTCAAATTCCTCAGACCTCTTAATTTAAAGTATGCCTTCAAATATATCTTGTATTATATTTTCTAAATGCATAAATATATAAAGTAAACTTAATACATTCTACATATATATATATTTTAGCCAATCACTAATACATGACTATGCACATATGTGATTAGTTTAAAACTTTTAACTTTATTTTTAAGACATATTTAATTTTATCAGCATATTGAAGGTAAATGTACAATACATTTGTTAATTTAGTAACTGTAAATCTTCCCGTGGAAACAAATAAGCCAATTATATTTATTATCTCATTTACATAATTTTAGTTCTCTTTACACTTTTATAATGATAACCAACTTTAAGCTAACTAACCTATATTATTTCTTTAGACTCAAGAAAATACAAAAAGATAGCTATACAAGAAATTTTTAGTTACTTTATTATTTCATGGTAACCCATTTTATATAACTTTAACAACTTTTATGTTAGGCAAAATAAACACAAATATATATCACAAAGATATTTGCACATCTTATTTCAATTCTATAAGAAACAAGGGTATTTTACAACTATGTTTAGAGACTAACATTTGTATATTTTTCTTAATTAAATTTTTTTCAGGTATCCAAAAGTAATTTTATTAATTCAATTAAAAAAGCAGCCGGGCGCGGTGGCTCACGCCTGTAATCCTAGTACTCTGGGAGGCCGAGGTGGGCGGATCGTTTGAGCTCAGGAGTTCGAGACCAGCCTGAGCAAGAGCGAGACCCCATCTCTACTAAAAATAGAAAGAAATTATATGGACAGCTAAAAATATATATAGAAAAAATTAGCCGAGCATGGTGGCGCATGCCTGTAGTCCCAGCTACTCGGGAGGCTGAGACAGGAGGATCGCTTGAGCTCAGGAGTCTGAGGTTGCTGTGAGCTAGGCTGATGCCACGGCACTCACTCTAGCCTGGGCAACAGAGTGAGACTCTGTCTCAAAAAAAAAAAAAAAAAAGCAGTGTAAGCTTTTAATGCTGACTAAAGATTTGGAAATTGCAACTTATACAATTATATTAAGTCCTTATGATTTGTAGTATCATCAATAAAACATTCTAGTACATCAGTATAGTAGAATTAACAAGAATTCATGAAAATAGACCCTTTTAAATTGTATGCATTATTAAAATTTCAATTTCATATTTTGTATAATCATAGACAATTTGAAGAAACAATTATAGAATCATTATTTTAAAATTGAATCATTCTAATTTATCTAAACTGTCTTTTTTTTTTAATTAGGAAGTTGCCTGAGTTCTTTTTAAATAAATAAACCTCTTTTGAATAAATAACAATAAATAAATAAACCTTAGTATTTATATATTTTAGAAAATCAAGACTTTGAATTTAAGCCAAAAGCTCTACTGGTCTAGTTTTCTTTTCATCTAAAAGACTAACAATATTTTACCCACCCGTGGGTATATTTTTTTCTGCTTTGTTAAAGTTTTGGCAAGAGGAAAACATAAATAAAGCACAGTTTATCATTAGTTTATCATTTTTCTTTTCTTGTAATTTTTTGACTATCTGAACAATAGTCCTAGAAAGCTCATATAATGATAGAAAGAATATTTATGATTCATTAATTTCAAATTTTTCCCAAGCTAAAAAGAAAAAGAGAAAAAGCAAAAATGAATAAGTGAAGGGAAATTAGATTCAGGTAGATACAAAATCATGATTGCAAAAGGCTAATTATCTCCCCTCTGCAAAGAGTAGTAGATACTTAAAATGCAGAAAATCCTATTTTCGTACACATACATGCACACACACAAAGAACAAGTTATTATGGATAATTTAAATAAAAACTCACATACTTGGCAATTCCATAGAGTTATGTAATTAAAAATCTAGTGCTTATTAATCACAGAAGTATGAAAATCAAAAAGGGGGTCTTGTGTGTTTACTGAGTAATCTCTCTATTAGACATACCAGACAGAGAATCTCTTCATGAGAATTTTTCCCTTTTTGTTCTATTTAATCTGTCAAATGAACAATCTTGTTCACGTCAAAATTTCCCCAGAGTGGCCACTGCAATTTCAGATTGTCCTTTGAGAAATGATACCAATTAGAGAGATACATACATGACTTAACAATATGAATGGAGAAATATGTGGTGCCAAGACATAGGGGACTTAGAAGAACCCATGGAAACTTACATCAGACAGCACAGTGTCATGTCTCCAGAACACTCCAACAACCGTCAATCCCAAATGAGGGCCCAATTAAAAGTGTTTACAAGATTTTGAAAAGATGACTCAAGGGAAAATTTGCCCAAAGGAAAACCAGACTGTTGTGACCATCTGAACTCATCACTTATTTAGACCATCTGGATGATGGAGTTATGGAACTATGCTAGTCCTCTCCCAGTTGACTTCCTCTTGTAGACTCATCCGAGAAAGTAACGATGACAGTGGGAGATTTTCTTCTCTTTAGATAAAATTGGATCATATAATCAAAAGATTCCAAAAATGTTTTCTTATTATTAATGAAAGAAAATAAATGAAGCATTTGCAAATTTGATGAGAAATTGGAGCTCAGACTGGTACTGTACCAATGTCTTTGTCACAGTTGAAGAGAATATCCAGTGGTCTCAGAATAGTGCACCGTTCGCTGTCCAGGGTCCTGAGCTTTGAGAGTGAAGGCATTTTAATTGGATCTTTGTAGATTTGGGGTTTGGTCACTGTTCCTTCTAAAAAACCACCAGACAATTTCGTTGATCAAGAAAAGCTAATAATTTTAGACTTCCTGCAATAAGGAAAACCAATACCTTAATATAGTCCTAGTAGTGTCTGAGATGGGAGAAGTTATGGAAAAGATATTTATATGATGTAGAGCCCTGGGGGAGTGGTAGAGGGTATCTAGTGGGGATTTGTTAGAGTTTTTGAATGAAAATTGTACTGGTAACATAATATGCTGAGAATTTTAAAATGAGTCTTGATGAACAAGCTGCTAGTCTTGAAAAATAACTTGTTTTATTTAGTTCACAGTCTTACCTTCCAGGAGCAAGTATTTCATGCAGATAGTAGGTTATTCTTGCTTTTATTCAGTATTCACTAATATATGACAGGAAATTAGGTCTATTTTAGTTTTCATTATCAAAGACTAAAATTCCAAAAGTGTGCTTGTATTTTTTTATGCTAATAATGTTCCCTTTCTCTGAGGTCTTTTTTAAATACAAATACATTTGGAATTACAAATTAATTACAGGAAAATTAACTTCCTAACATTGATAATTTTTCAGAAGTTATGAAAGTGAAATAACTTTGTTTTTGTAAGAAAATATATACAGTAAAGTAGTTGAGGATAATGTTCAATATACTCTCAAATTTCAGGAAACAAATCTAATAAAATATGTATATACATATGGAGAGAAAATAATAAAGCAGTGTCATAAAATGGTTTTTTTTTTACTTTTTATGTGTGTTTATTTAACTTTGTAAGCCAATTATAACAGTGTTCCTTTAATTAAAGAAACTTTACAACTGATACACTCTAAATGTAGGAAATCATTACATGCTCAAACAGGTGGAAAGAAAGGCCTTTCTGAATTAGAAACACATAGACATACAGACACAGATGAAAAAAGCATGTAGCTTTAATTATAATATTTTAGCCTTGGGGAAAGTGTTAATAGCATTCAATAAAAATTCATCTGTTCATGTCAAAAATTTATTCTCCTTTCTAGTTGACTTAACATTCTTACTTGATTTGAGCTCCAAATAGAAAACAGAAAGACAGATTCTTAGTTGATTAGCTGTCTATAAGCAATTAATTTATTTAGAGATCACCAAAGGATCAGACTATGAAACCAAGTTCCTAATTATTCTTGCCACAGATGGGAAATAACTTATTGGCTATAACCAAAACCAAAAAGAAAATATGAATACATCCAGAGGAGTATTTTTTAAAAAGAGAAAGTTCTATTGCTGTTTTGGATTTACGACGTAGGAAAAGGTATACCTAGGCTTAAGCACTTTATAATAAGTGTACTTCTTTGGAGACAAAGTTTATCTAACTTTCAAGTAAAATCCATTGGGCATATCTGTGGGTGACTTCTAAAATTGTAAAAATAATAATTTAAATAAAAACATACTATCATGCCTTTCATGCAAATATAAAACAAGCATGTAAAAGATATTATTTAACTAACTTTTAAAAAGGAATCCAGTAAAATTTTACTATCAGTTCAAAGGAGGATCGAAATAACTCACCTGAGGAGAAAAAAACTGTTTAATAAAATCCAGAAATAGATTTTCCATGGCTATATTTCTCAATACAATGCTATTTCCACCATATTAGTTAATATTTAAATGATGTCCATAAAATTTTGATTAAAATCAAATGAAAAAATTGCATGTTTAAAAGCATTTGTGTAATATATGCTTACCTATTCAGTTTTTTGGAATATATATATGTGTGTAATAATTTGAGTATAGATTGAATATGACTATTGAAAATGATTTTGATATAAATCAAAACTGATTTTTCTTACCTTTGCTAAAGGAAAACATGATGTTAATATATAAAGAAAAGCATGAAATTCAAATCTTGAAATGATTTTAATATTTTAATATATGTAATGGGTACTTATGGCTTTCTTATTTTTTATAGATTTGTGCAAATGGAAGCAGTTGTTTGAGTGAAGAAGACAGTCAGGAATGTTGGTGTCCATGTGTTCTCATAGGGGCCAGCAAAATGTACCTTGAAAATACAACTGACTATCAAGAAAATGGCTGTCAATATGAAGATATTTGTAAAGATGAAATTAATAGACCCAGGTATTTATGCATCATTTGAGCAAATGATACCAACTATCTCTCAAAAGTTCTAATTACACTGATAAATCATAATTGAATTATTTCATAATAGTTTATAAGAATCATTTTATTTAAAATGATTGAAATTCATATACCATTTATTAATACATTTACATATATAGTTAATATATGTCATATAATCTCTTTATATTATATATAATAACGTGAGCATAAAAAAAGGAGAAGGAACAGATTATAGAAGAATAACTTTTCTATATCACACTAGAATTGTTAGTATAAATCTGTGGTAAATTTTTGGTAAATTAAGATGTACCTGATAAGCTCCAGAGCAACTACTAAGAAAATAGGTCATATAATACAGTAAAAATAGCATTGAAGGAATTAAAATGTTGCCATAGATTAATATTTACTTAATATAAAAGGAAATAGTATCAGAAGAATAAAGATACAAAAAATATATGAGACATGGCAAACAAAAAGTAAAAAGGCAGATATAAATCCAACTGTATCAATAATAAAATTTAAATGAATTGAATAAAAAATCCAATCAAAAGGTACAGATTTTCAGACTGCAGATATTCTGGATTTAGTCAATTATATATTGTCTATAGAAGATAAACTTTAGATTCAAACATACAAATAGGTTTAAAGCAAAAAAGGAAAAAGATGTGTAATTCAAACAGCAACCATAAGAAAGTTAGAGTGCCTATACTAATATCACACAGAATAGACCATAAAAAAAAAACAGCTACTAAAAAAAATGAAGGACATTTTATGTGATAAAAGGGTCAAACCATCAGAAGATACAGTGGTTTTGTATACACACATACACACACACACACAAAACTAACAGTAGAGCCCCAAAATACATGAAGAAAAATTAGAAGAATTGAAGAGAGAAATAGCCAATTCAACAATAATAGTTGAAGATTCTAATATTCCACTTTCAATACCAGATATAACACTTAGCAAAAAATCAACAAAGATATAGATTTGAACAACACTGTAAATCAACTGGAGCTAGCAGATATCTAAAAACGCATTACCCAACGACAGCAGAAAAACCTTCTTAAATGTACACGAACCATTTTCCAGAATAGACCATATGCTATGCTATAAAACAAGCTGCAATGTATCTAAAAGGATTGGAATAATAAAAAGGATGGTCTCTGATCAAAATGTAATGAGAACAAGTGACTTGGTAAATTCAGAATTATGTGGAAATAACACAATCCGCATTAACCAATAGGTCCTAAAGAAACTAAAATGAAAATAAGAAAATAATTTGAGATGAATGAAAATGAACACAACGTATTGAAACTCATGGGTTATAGTTGATATAGTGCTTAGAATAAAATCATTTTGTGGTATAACTGCCCTTTTTCTGATTTTATGTTTCTCTTTGTTTATAATCATTTCACTTTTTTGATATTCAGAGAATCTTGATATTTTTGCAGGTAAAATTAGCAACACTTTTATGAATTCTTGATATTATCTCATAATTAATCCTAAAAATGGAGCCCAGCATATTTTGCAGATATAAGGACTTTATATAAAGTTAACAGTTCTCTGTATCAGTCACAACATCTAGAAATTATTATATAATGTGATATCACATATAATGACAAAGATATGCAAAAATCTCAGAATTATTTTAACAAAAGATGCTCAAATTCTCTGTTAAAACAATTCTCTAAATACCACTAAATTCAATGAGAAGAAAAATTATATATACTCGAATAAAGTGAAATGAAATCCATGATCTTAGATATAATGCCCTAAATTGACTAAGATAGCAATTCTTCCCAAATTAATTCATACATGCATTTAATGCAATAACAAAAATATTGCAGGTTATTTTAGAAACCAATCAACATGTTCTAAAATTTATGTGAAAGAATGATGTTTTATAAATAACTAAGTTGTCTTTGAAAAGGAAGACTAATGGGGTGAGACTTCATGAGCCATCTGGTATGACAGACTACAATACCCAAATGGAGGCTTTGTAGAAACAAACAGTGGGCCAACAGAGACCTCTGTGAACAACGCATGTACATATGGGATCTTATGTATGAGAAATTTGGCCACAATTTGATATGAACACACCAGAGTCTTCAGTAAATGATATTGGGGAAATGGTTCATTATGAAACCATAAATGAAACTGGATTACAAGCTTACACTTTATATAGAAGCAGACTCCAAATGTATTTAGAGATCTAAAAGTAAAAGGTAAAATGATCAACTGAAAGAAATGTAGAAAAATATCTTTGTGGTTTTGGAATGGAGAAATTTTTAAATAAAACTTCCAAATACAACTCATAAAGCAAAATAATAATGGTTGTATTGTAATAATATTAGAGGATTTCTTTCTAATGAAAGACAGCAGTAATAATAATAATAATAATGACAGATCATTGATAAATAATGCATAAACATTTTTCTATTGAAGTATACTTTATATGAGTACAGCTTAAAGTGTCATGTAATGTAAATGAAATAATTCACACATGTCTAAGTATTAGCACATTTTTGCCCTAAAGTGTTCAGAAAACATTTTCGAGGAATTTGGAAAACCTTTAACAAGCCAAAAAAAAAAAAAAAAAAAAAAGGAAAAATTCCACCAGCCATATTGACAATCAAGACTCAAGGCTTCAGGATAGCTTTTAGTAAGTATAGTGTCATAATATCTTAACCTCAGCCTCACAACATGAAGTGTTCTTGACTCCAGTCTCTTTCTGAAGCTACAAATTCATGCCTAAGTCACCAATATCTACTTGCCACCAGAAATATCATAACAAAATGAAATATAGTCATTTATACATTTATTCAAATTTATTCTTCTAATTGGAAGATATTATACAGAATTTTATGAAAGTGAGACCTGCTACTTGTCCCCAGGTAATGTACCATACATAGGTAAATTTATATTCTCTTCAAAACACATCTCATGGTTATTCTATTTCATTAAGAAAGCAAATATCTCTTTAAAGTACTAAAGTAACTATTATTTTCACTTTCTGAACATACAAGTACCTTGCTTATAGCTGTTGCAATGTGTTTTCTGGCTTTCTTTTTGGAAGCTTTAAATTAAACTTGCTTTCTTTATAGGCTATTTTAGGAAATTCACATTTTCTATATATTGCTTAACATAACCAAAGCACAATTTTTCATTTATAAGCAAGAGGTCTGGTTGGAAATGTAAAATCTTAAAGTCCGTGAGAAAATCAAGTATAGCTTCAAAACCTATTTCTGTAGAGTCAGGAAGATGTATAAATAGAGCTTTAAGTGAATTTGCTACAAAAATACAATATATTTTGTTCAGGGTTTTCTTAAATTATTTCTAAGCAAGAGAATCTAATAATTATTCTAAGACTATTGTAATTTCTGTCATGTTGGCAATGATTTTATTAGCAAGTTGAATTGCTTCTTTTCTCTTTCTTTTCTTTCTTTTCTTTTTTTCTTTTTTCTTTTTTTTCTTTCTTTTCTTCTTTTCTTTCTTCTGTACCATGCTAACTTTTCTGCCTTCAAGCAAAAGTTTTATGTGCTTACATTTTACCTTAAAAAAAAAAAGAAAGAAAAGAAAAGAAACTGAACTATATATAAAAATGGCGTATTGTGTGTATATAATATGCACATTTATTTTTGGCTAGTCTTGATACCACAGAATTTTGTTTTCTCTAGTGTCTAATGCATTTATATCAGGATCATTTTGTCTAATGCATTTGCATGTACTGATTTTTTTCTCCTCTTTATTATGCCATGAAAAACCAAATAACCTTGCTTCCTTAAACTTTATGGTAATATTATAGAGATCATTCATTTTAGCAATTCTTAAGTAGATAACATTGTATTATCCATATGTATGACAAAATTATTTATAATAAGCTTAATTAAATGAGGCACTTTCATATAATTAAGTTTCAACTATGGTATGGATTGAAACTTATCTCATTCATATACAATTATCTCTAATTTATTTTTTCCAATATGTATGTTATGCATTTAAAGTCAAGGTTTGACTCTATTATAGCTTCCTGTTCTATGACTTATGCTTTAATTTCATATCTCAAACAATAAAACGTTTTTATGCATGTTATATGATTTTGTATTACCTGGGTCAGATTTTTATTTTAATTCATAATATTTAAATAGTTTTTTATAAGTCTAACATTTTTACATTGCTTTTCAAATTGTCTCCTAAAACTTGGACTTTCATGAAGCTTTTTATACAGAAGCTTTAAGAAGATGACCTTTCTTCTGAGCATAGCTTACTTAATTTTAAAAAGCATTTGTTGATTATTCAGTGAAACAATATTAATGATGCATTCACTATTTATAAGCCATATAGGTCATAACCTTAGGACTTAGGGTAAGAAGTAGAGTATCAGATTTACTTTCTTCTATCTTTAGAAAAAATATTTCCATTAAAAATCTAAATGAGGAAAGAAGCTTTATAATTACAATATTTAAAACTTAGACCATATTTTCAACTTACAGACTTTCACCTAATAGGTCTCTGATTTTCCTTTTGTTTTTTTTTTTGGGGGGGGAGGGAGACAGAGTCTTACTTTGTTGCCCGGGTTAGAGTGCCATGGCATCAGCCTAGTTCGCAGCAACCTCAAAATTCCTGGGCTTAAGCAATCCTTCTGCCTCAGTCTCCCGAGTGGCTGGGACTACAGGCATATGCCACCATGCCCAGCTAATTTTTTCTATATATTTTTTTAGTTGTCCAGCTAATTTCTTTCTATTTTTAGTAAAGACAGGGTCTTGCTCTTGCTCAGGCTGGTCTCGAACTCCTGACCTCAAGCGATCCTCTCACCTCAGCCTCCCAGAGTGCTAGGATTACAGGCATGAGCCACTGCGCCCAGTCTCTGCTTTTCCTTTTACATCATAGTATTCACTTGCTTTAAATTTAAGTATAACTTAAAATTTATTTATTTAATAATACAGTTAGTAATACACTCATAAAGTCTTTTAATCTGATTTATTTTCTCAAAGTAAAAATTGCTTTACACTTAAAGAAGATTTTCACATTATCAACAATATGCATATATAGGCCACCATAATCTTCATGATATTTTATAAAAATTAATGTACTTGTCACTGACTAGCTTTCAATTTAATAGCCATTTATTAATATCTTAGCACTGCATATGCCTATATACATGTATATTAGAATTTACTTAAATTTAATAATTATGATGACAAAATGCTTGACATACTAGTACATGGTTGGATGAAAAGTGGAGAGGGCTTTTGTAAATTGAAGAAATTTATTTTAGATCAATGATTTTTTAGAATATGGTCTTGCCTTCTGGAGGCATCTTGGCATTTTCTAGGGTCATTTTCAGTATTCAGAATAATTGGCTGGAATTGCTGGCATTTAACAGGTGGGTAGTGAATTATGAATTTAATAAATCTTTCAATGCACAGAACAATTCCATGAAAAGAAAAAGTGGTTTATAGTTTGCACAATTTCTAAAAGTCTTAGCATACATTAATGTGGATATAAAACCTACTTGTAAATATTTAAACCGTGATCTGAACTTCATTTTACATATCAGCACAAAATATTTTTACAAAATCCCTGGATATTCCAAGAGTGAAACTTTTATGTTAATCAAATGAATATTATTTTTATTCAGAGATATGTTAGAGTTTGTTAACCATATGGAAAAAAATCACATCATTCTACTTGAATTTCTAGTGTCAAACTACTATCAACAGTCATTATTGATGTCATGGTAAAGGGTAATTATATGCATGGTTGCAGACAGCTAACCATTTCAATATATCTTCTAGTTCAGTTATTCCATAGTATTCTGATAAAGAAATATGTACAATTATAGATTAATGGTCTTTACTACTTTTTGTTAATATATTAGAGTTTGAGCATTATCTTGATTGATTTTTGATATTAGGTGTGTAGACAGGTTATATCTATCTACAAATTCAATTATATGAAGTAAAGAGGGTGCTACAAAAAACAGAAATGTGTTATAAATAGAAAATATTGGTCTGATTGATTCGAGTATATCTGCTTTAGGAGATGTTTAAAACCTAAATATTAATTTGCATTTCCCTGATGCCTAGTGACATTGAACATTTGTTCATATGTTTGTCACTCATTTGTATATCTTCTTTTAAAAATATCTGTTCATGTCTTCTGTCTACTTTTTGATGAGACAAAAGACTTTTTATTTTTTTCCTTCCAATTTCAGTCCTTTGTAAATTCTGGATATTAGCCCTTTGTTGAATGTATAGTTTGCAAATATTTTCTCTTATTCTGTAGATGCTTATTTGTTTTTATGATTATTGCTTTTCCTGTGCAGAAACTTTTTAGTTTAACTATATCCCACTTATTTATTTTTGTTGTTGCTGTTTTTGCTTTTGTGGTCTTAGTCATAAATTCCCTGCATAGGTCAATGTCCAGAAGAGTTTTTCTTATGTTTTGTTTTAGAAATTTTATGGTGTCAGGTATTACATTTAAGTATTTAGTCCATTTTGAGTTGATTTTTGCATATGGTAAAAAATAGGGATCCAATTTAATTCTTCTTTATGTGACTATCCAATTTTCCAGCATCATTTGTTGAATAGGGTGTTCTTTCTTCAATGTATGTTTTTATCTACTTTGTTGAAAATCAGTTGATTGTAGCTATATGGTTTTATTTTGTCTTCTCTATTCTGTTCCATTGACCTAAGTGGCTGCTCTTGTATGAGTACCATGCTGTTTGTTTGTAAAACCACAAGGAAATACCACCTTACCCTTGTCAAAGTGGCCATTATTAAAAAGTCAAAAAATGATAGATGTTGGCATGGATTCAGTGAAAAGGGAATGGTCATTCACTGTTGGTGGGAATGTAAATTAGTACAACCTTTATGGAAAACAGTATAGAGATGCCTCAAAGGACTAAAAGTAGACCTGCCATTCAATCAAGCAATCCCACTACTGAATATTTACCCAAAGGAAAAGGACACCCACACCTGAATGCTTATTGCAGCACAATTTATAATTGAAAAGATATTGAATCAACATAAGTGCCCACCAACTATTGAGTGAATAAAGAAAATGTAGTACATATACACCATGGAATACTACTTAGCCACAAAAAAAGAATGAAATAATGTCTTTTGCAGCAACTTGTGTGGAACTGGACACCATTATCCTAAGTATCTCAGGAATGGAAAAACTAATACCACATGTTCTCACTTATATCTGGGAGCTAAACAATGTGTCTTTACTATCATAAAATGTTATAATGAACATTGGAAATTAAGAAATGGAGAGGGTGGCAGGGGCATGAGAGATCAAGAAATACCTATTAGGTACAATGTACACTGTTCTGGTGACAGATACACTAAATGCCCTGACTTCACCATTATATAAAATTCACGCATATAGCAAAAACACTTGTACCTCCTGAATTTATTGAAATTAAAAAAAAGAATTAAATACTAAAGGACATTAAGGTTGTGTTTAAAGTTTAGAAAAAAATAGATTCAAAAGAATCATAGCTGTGTGCAGTTATACATAGAGATATATAGGTGTATGTATAATCACCTTTATATATTATTATTAAAGACATTTTTTCTGATATTTATTTGAGTGATTTTCTTCTATTTCATACTTTTAATAATATAAATGAGAGTTAAGTTAAAAATGAGACTATATCAAAAGGTTGATGTGGCTTATATAGATACAAAAATACTAATTATACAATATTTCACAGATATTAATCAAAGTAAAATTTAGTTGTAAAACTGTAATTCCCAAAGAATTTTTCCTAATTAATGCCATGGGAATTTCTTAGATATTTAACACATACTTTTGGTGTATTCACTAGGATACAATACTAATCCAAACTGATCTTTCACTATATCAAGTTTTAAAAATAATTGATAAACTTTAGAAATACTTGAGGAATATCGACTTTATGAGTTCTTCAAATAAACAAAATAAAACAAACAAAAACAGAATATTTTCAATACAAGAAACCTGCCAAGGACAAAGGAAAAAGCTCTGAAAATAAATAGAAGATGAGTGCTGATTTATTTAAATGTAGATATAAAATTATGATTACATGCATTATACAAACAAATTAAAAACAGAAGACATTATGATGAACTGTAACAGTATCAATTTTTTGTTTATTGTCCTTAAGAGAAATGCAGCAACTGAAATTTAATTGTTTAATTTGAAACAACAAAATAATAATAAAAATAAAGGTATAATGCATTAAAATCATGAAATGAAAAGGGAAAAAATGAGAATTTATAGAAATATTCTAATTTTTTCTAATCCATCTAGCAAGATATCAGTAGATAATCTCTGAGGTTATTCAGTCAAGGAATAGAAGACTAAGGATATTATTAATATGCACATTTAAGAAGATAACTAATAGAGGATCAAACCCAGAAAATATTGCAAATGACAAGATATCAATCACACCACAAACCAATTTAAAAAATAAAGAAATCAAATGCAAGTCATATAGCAAAACTGAAAACAAAAGGATTACATGCACACAGAGATATAACTGTAATTAACATCTATTAAAATACCTCAAACATCAAACTAAAACAAATCCAATTCTATGTTGTTTAAAAGATGTTCATTTTAACAATTTGATTTAAAAAGATTAAAAGAAATAGGATAGAAAAAGTACTGCAGAGATGCTAATTAAAACAAGGCTGGAATTATATGTTTGATACATCCATGTATCAAATTCAAGACAGAATGTGTTAAACAGATATAAAGTAGTTTACATTTAGCTTTATGTTGACATGCTAATAGCATTTGCATTAAGAACAGTGCTGCCTGCTATTAATCCAGGTTCCTGAACATTCAAACATCTAGAAAAATATTTACATTAGACAAAATCTTATAATTTTAATGTAAGGATAATTTATAGGTCTGTTTTTAAATATGGCAAATTGAGTAAGTATGCTTCCCTCTACTTTTTTCCAAAATCCACTAAAATTATGGTCAAATAGAACAAAGAGCATAGGAAAGAAGACAATAGAATTTGAGATGCTGGAAGGCAGACAAATAAGTGGCTGGCTCAGAAGACTAGAAGACCAAGCTATTAATAAATTGGTGACAGAGGGGAAGCCACTGAGCAAGATGAACAGTCAAAAAGCTGAGGAATTAGACTCATCAAGAATTTCTGATGAACTAAGTGTGAAAAGCAAAGAATTGGTTATCGGCTTATATGAGCATTAAGGCCCTTGGATACCCTCCTTTATACTGTGTGACCAACCCCCCCTGGAACAATTCCCAGAGCCCAGGGATATGGTGAAATACTATAGAGGAGAAATTAAATAAAAAAACAAAGACAACACAGCCTTTTCTACTCTTCTACTCTAAAAATGGTGGTAGCCTGGCCACTCCCACTGACTGTCACTGACTGGCCCTGGGAAAAAGAATACAAACTCTGGGAGTTGGAGGGTCCTTCAACAAATCAGCCAGGTCTCTTTCTGATCACATGCAGTAAAGTTGGCCACTAGCAAATTTCACTCACAAATGAATACACAGAATTTCAAACTGTATATTTTTTGGTGATTTATTTTTCGATATTAGTGGAGAGTTTATCATAACCATATATATTAGGAAAGTCTCTAACTTCACAGAGACTAAAATTAATTAGGGGTTGGGAGGTGGGGAGAGAATACAGAGAAAATAAAGACAAGGGGCATGTTAAACTTTTGAAAAAAACTCCAATACTTAAAATTAATGTCCCCAAGAAAATAGGAGAAAGGTAGAAAAATATTTTTTTTTTCAGATTTACGATGTCTGAACATTTTTACTTCTCAAGAAGTCTAACCTAAAAATAATATGTATCCCTTAAAATAAGAAGTAAACTAAAAAAAAAGGGAGATGAGGATTTTAGGAAACTGAAGATTTCCAATCCAGAATATAGGAATTAAAATCCACAAATTGAAGGTGAAGAGAGACCCCAGAAGACACTCTGTAGTGAGCCTGTCAGTGTTGATTATTAGGAGTGTTGTCCTGGTTCTTTGGCTCCTTGCTTGGAAAAATCACATGCAGGCTGGGTGTGGCAGAGTGATGACAGACACTTAGCACTTCTACACAAGCAGCTTTTATTTTGCAGGTTTTTCAACACAGTAAGCCAAAGTACATTTCCTGAGGGGAAATGGGTCTATCTCCATGAGAGGAGAAGACCCTAGGGTTTTACCACACTTCTACTTTTATGTCTACATCTTATGATATGCTAAATGATAGGCAGAATTGTCATTATTTTCCTGGGAAAAGAATGGACAGTTCTTAGAGCCAAGGGCCCTCCCCAATTTTATTGTTATAGGGTAAATTCCAGGGTTTGCCGAATTTGTAAACCGTCATAGCACTGCTGGGTGTCATTTTTGTTATGCTAATGTACGTTAATGGAGAAAAGGTTACCTTTCAACGTGAGCTCCTACTTTCTGTGCATGCTACTGGCCAGGAAATGTCCCTAACCTAAAGTTCTTGCTGTTTCAGGTTTGGTTCTATGTACTCATTGGCCTTGTCATTTTTGCCCCCCTCCTCTTTTCCTGTGGTTAGTGTTGCCAACCTGCACCTGTCCCTAACAAGCCTATGAATCTATCCAGGAGAGACATCTCTAAGGAAAATAAATAATAAGGCTGACAGAAAATCCAATGTATTTTAAATATTGAATAACATTGGGGAGTAATTATGGTTTGCATACTTACAATAACTACACAAAATTTAAAAAAATGGTGATTACTGGCCGGGCGCGGTGGCTCACGCCTGTAATCCTAGCACTCTGGGAGGCCGAGGTGGGCGGATCGTTTGAGCTCAGGAGTTCGAGACCAGACTGAGCAAGAGCGAGACCTCATCTCTACTAAAAATAGAAAGAAATTATATGGACAACTAAAAATATATAGAAAAAATTAGCCGGGCATAGTGGTGCATGCCTGTAGTCCCAGCTACTCGGGAGGCTGAGACAGGAGGATCGCTTGAGCCCAGGAGTTTGAGGTTGCTGTGAGCTAGGCTGACGCCACGGCACTCACTCTAGCCTGGGCAACAGAGTGAGACTCTGTCTAAAAAAAAAAAAAAAAAAAAAAAAAAAAATGGTGATTACTGTTTAGAAAACAAACAATGGTTCAGAAAAAGTGAATATATACTATCTGTTTCAGTGTAAATATTGATAAAGTCATAATCATATTAAATTAATAGAAATTTAAGAAAAAATTAACATAATCATATTGGGAGATTGAAAAAAGGGGTTGGAGTGTGTGTGTGCGCTTGTGTTTGTGTGTGAGTATTTTGAGATGGGAAGTAGTGTAAGAAATTTAAATGTTTATTTTCCATAGATGAAGCCAATGGATAATGTCTAATTTTTTTAAAAATAATAAATATGAAGCATATTATGTGGAAATATTGAGAAAATGAAAGAAGATAAATAGTTAAATATTTTAAAATATTTTTGTATATGCAGCATGATGAGTTTAAAATCGTAGATCAAGAGATACCTGCATTTATTTCAAGAATATTTACATATTATTTGAAAAAATAAAAATTAAAAATAAATCATAAGATTAAAACATGGAAATAGTTTTAAAACCAAAAGTGCATTTCAAAAAAATTGGACAAATACTAGGGCATCAGAAGTCAAACCTTTCTAAGAACATCCCAATAAACTTCCAACCAATGACCATTAGAAGGTAACGTATTGCTGGGTTGGTTTTGCAGGGTACAGGGGAGCGATGAAGGGGGCTAGAGTGTGTCATGAAAAACACAAAGAAAGTATCAATATCTTATTTTCTTTTGAACTAATTATAAAATCAGGATTAAAAATCTAAACAACTCTTACATATCTATAAAAATGAAAAATAAAAATTTTTCAAAAAATTTTTTAAAAAGAACAAATAGTGCAGAAATATTGCCCCAAATAGGTATCTATTAAGAAACAAAAAGATAAATGGCCAGTAACTGTATAAAAAGATATGTGCAGTTATTTATAAATTAAACAAATGAAAATCATTGTAAAAAAGATAGATTTTTTCATTCAGGTTGGTAAATATTAAAACATTTGGTGATATTCAGATCCCTCCAGGGTTTGGGAATCCCAACATTCTTAAAAATCAGAAATGGACTGTGAGACAACTGCACACATCCTGATCACGGTGATCGGTTCAAGAGTGTGGATGTGTTTGACATTGGTCTAGTGAGGCTCATCCCAGGACTTGGCTGAGCAGTAGGAGGGGACAATCTTGCTTTCTGCTGGACCTGGAGCTGTGAGGATCTCAGCCTGGGGATTCTGGGGGTCACATGGAAAAAATCCGCCCGAGAGGGAGGGGCAAGATGGTGGACGAGAAAAACTTCCAGCCAGAGTGTCTCTGCAAGAAAGACAGATTTTAGAAGAAAGTAAAAAAAAATAAAAATAAACAGGCAGACAAACACAGATTGGATGAGGGTCAGAAGGAAGGGTGCCTGAAACTACAGAAGACTCCAAGGGAAGAAGTTGCGGAGAACTGGAAGGAGAAAGGCCCTGAGAGGCTTGGAGACCAGCGAAAAGGGTAGGTGGAACAGTTAAATTTCCCCTCCCTTGCATCTTGGACTGCTGGTGGGCTCCTGAGTGGTTGGAGAGACCCACTAACCCCAGCCCAGAGACGGCTGCTGCCAGTGAGACTGTTTTGACATTCTCTTTGGATTGTATTAGCCATTTTGTTTATCTTAAGTTACTATACAAAAACTAACAGCTTAGGGATTATTTTTATTATTTATTTTTCCCTAGGCAAAACTTTGCTATGGCAACCACAATGTACATATAGCCAGATAGCTTGCAAAGAGTAGGACACAGCAAGAGAGTGGGCAAGACCAAAGGGAAAATTAAAGCTTGCAATTTAAGCTCTTGTAACTACAATTTCTAGGACAGCTTTAATCCCTAACAGTACGGTTAATATCAGATTACAGAAAGAGTGAGTTAGAAACATGTTTTCTGTGCACTTTTCCACAAACACTGAAATCAGTGGAAGAAATTGCACCTACAACTAGGGTTAAAAGACTGAAACCAAAATATCTTCATAAACCTTTGACCATAAGTATCTGTTTTTGTGCTCCTGTTTACTTCATGTTTTACTTATTCTAATTTACTGACATTTATTTTTTTGTTGTTGTTTAGACATGTCTACATTTTTACCTAATTAAGAAACTTAAAGCTAAACACGTGGGCATTTTTGTTTATAACTCAAGAGATTTAGCTATTATCATTAGACCAACAAAATTAAATTTTCCTTTGTTATCAAAAATCATATAAACATATATCATTTAGGTTTTTTGGTTGGGTTTATAGTTTTATAACCTTTGTGTGAAACCCTGACACCTTAAGAGCGTAAAATGGCCCGTAAAACCCAGGCAAAAAAAATGTATGCTAATAATTTGAAAACAGTTTTTTCTTACTTTATCAATAATCCCTTTTTTTCTTTTTAACAACCCAGCTTATTTACCAAAGATGACTAAATTCACATGAACTGGAAAAGCATTTGGGTTTGCTTAATTAATTTGTGAGTGCTTCCTTATTTCTAGGCCAGTCTGGAACATGTCGGAATAAACTTATAATATATGTACATACACAAAACATATCTTAATATATATACTCTCATGCACACACACACAAAGCTCCAGTAGCTTTTACCTTAGAACTCTAGTCATGAGATATTAATAGTAATACAAACTCACCAGTTTTCAAAGGACAGCTAGATCCAAATTTTCTTCTGACAAAACTGGAACTTGTTAACATGGCTAAACTTTAGTTGCCCTGATAGGTAATGCCTGTGAAGCAAAGTTTTGGATAAAGCAGTTTTTATGGCTGTTTGATTTTAAAAAAAGGAAAAAAAACCTCTTTTACTCTTTTATTCCCTTCAGCTTAAAAATAAGTTTTCAATGTTTACATTTTAGCTAGAGCTGGCTGCAAGATCTCCAAGTAGCCTTCAATTAGTAATGTCATAAACATTGAGTTTATCTCAACATCATAGAAAAAGTTAGTAGGTTCAGAGTAGGCAGAAAAGGAAATAGAGAGACAGCTCAGAATAAACCAGGCCCATCAAACAAGAGCAGGAGGTCTGGGTCTCAGGATGACTTAACAATTCCACACAAGAAGAAGCTCAGAGTCAGGGGCTAAAGGGGGCCATACTGGTACCTGATGCTGAGTTCAGGCTACCTCTTTGGGAGGTCGTGAGGCTTCTCTGAGCTTCATGTCTGGGCATCTTCTTGTCAACAGAAAAGACCCAAACTCTGTAAAATAATTTATAGAGGTTTATTCTTTTTTTTTTTTTTTTTTGAGACAGAGTCTCACTCTGTTGCCCAAGCTAGAGTGAGTGCCGTGGCATCAGCCTAGCTCACAGCAACCTCAAACTCCTGGGCTTAAGCGATCCTACTGCCTCAGCCTCCCGAGTAGCTGGGACCACAGGCATGCGCCACCATGCCCGGCTAATTTTCTTTTGTATATATATATTTTAGTTGTCCATATAATTTCTTTCTATTTTTAGTAGAGACGGGGTCTCACTCTTGCTCAGGCTCGTCTCGAACTCCTGACCTCGAGCGATCCACCCGCCTCGGCCTCCCAGAGTGCTAGGATTACAGGCGTGAGCCACCGCGCCCGGCCTAGAGGTTTATTCTGAGCTGAGTGACAGTTACTTGCCCAGTAAAAAATACATTTAATTCTCTTCTGTAAAATAGATGTACAACTGAGAATTTTACAGAGGAAGAAACCAGGGCACACAGAGGCTTATTTACCAAGTAAATTAGAGAAGAATTAAGACAAAGATTCTCCAACGTCAGTGCTTTGAATACATCAAAGCATCCACTATACTTACCACCATTAACAATTTCACTGATCCTTGGCAAATTGCATTAAATGGCTAAGTTTTTCACAAGTACACGAAGAAAAATTTGAACTAATTGACTTTTACCATTTGTACTGCCTTCAAACACTTGCCATCTTACAGAGTTATGAGTGTAATGACTTAGGTTCAGTAGGTTAATTTTTATTAATAATAACAATCAAAGTGATTTGACATTGCTCTTCTCAACTCATTGACATGTTTAAATGATTATGTTAAATGCCCTTTGAATACTTGGTAAAGAACTTGAAAATCACAATACTTCACTTTGGACCTAACATTATCACTATGATTTAGATTTATGGTTTTTCCGCCTTATGCTTTTGTTTTCAATTTATGCATGTATCTACAATATCAAAAGAAATGCATATTGGTATATTATATAATGTATAATTATATTAAAATGACATTTCGTAATCCACATCACATAAGCTAATGCCTAGAGAAAAGACCCAAGAATAGTTGTTCAACATATAATAATTTAATAAATAAATGAGGTACTGAAATGATGTGTGTGTGTCTGTGTGAGTAATGAAGAAAGAAAATAAAAACCCATGTCTCTCTAACTCCAGAAAAATATTTTTACTTTGTTGATAGATAACCTGGCTCTCAATATTAAGCCTGAAAATATTTCAAATACATTAACAAAAATGCAGACTATCTTTCACAATTGTCTTCAGTTATGAAAAACTATTAATATATCAAAAATTACTAGAAAAATATGTTGAATAAATAAAAATTCAAAATATTATAGCTCTTATAATCTAAGGAATACTTGGCATTGACTTTCAGCTACATTTTAGATAAATTGGATTGAGTGACAAATTGAGTTTGAATTATCTATTGTATATATAACATATGTATATACACATACGTACCCTGTCATTTAGCTTAGGCAGAGTTCATGATGTTATCATAGCTGACATAACAGTTAAGTGGCAGAACATGTATTTGAGTCTAGATCTATTTGGCACCAAAATTACTTTCACTCATCATTCTGCACAATAAGCAAAATCAAGTTTTGCCAAGAATAGACACTTTCTATGAGGATATTTTAAAAACGCACCAACAACTGTCTTCATTAAGTAATTCCTTGTGTGTATTTAAATAAATTTGTGACTTAAATATTTAAATATATCAAAGTAATAGATATGGCTAATTGGGTTTTTCCTTTTTTGTGTGTTTCAGATGCAGCTGTTCCCTTGGTTATATTGGCACATTCTGTATTGTCAATCTTGAATATTGCTTAGGAAATCGGAGTACATCAGTGCATGCCCTCTGCCTGGCCTATTTGCACAATTGTGACTGTAGCTATCTGCAAAGACATGAAAGAAACATCTGTGAAATCGAAATTGAAGATTGTAAATCTGCGCCCTGCAAAAATGAAGCAACCAATATACATTTAAGTGGAGATTTTTTCTGCAAATGTGTCCCAGGATTTACAGGCAAGTTTTTCCTGAGAAATTAAATTCTCTACTGGATAATGTTGTTAATACATTTATTTGACGTATCTCAAATGTGCCTAATGATTGGTATTGTAGCCTGCTTTCTCATTTGGTGAAGTAAAAAATGCCTTCAATTGAATAATAGGATTGCTCCTTTGGGCAATTTAATCTCTGACTACACAACATTGCTTATGTAAATGAGGCTAATAAGGCCAAGCTGAACCATTGGGAATATGATGGTATATGTCAAAGGTCTGAAGAGAAAAACAGACAGCCATAACCCACCAATAATTTTGCCTAAACAGTTTCAGTACTGCACTTCAACCTCCTGTTTGGCTGAATAAGCATAGTGAGTGCTTTTTTTTTTTTAGTATAAGAATAAACCTTTGATTTTAGTATTGTCTAGGTCAGTTTGATACCCTGACATTAATAAGATTTTAAAAAATAAAGTCACAAACATACTTTATCCTGTGTAAAGCCATAGAAGAAAAGATTCACAGTGTAGTATAAAATAGCTTTCAACACTTAATATTAGAAATTAAGCATTCAAATTTATTTTACTTTAGATTTTATGCTTGGTCTTACACTGACATGATTTTTCATAATAATTTCAAAACTTCATTATTATTATTGTCTTATAAAAAACAGGATAGTGGCTGTACAGGTAGAAAATAATATTGTCACTTATAAATCACACCTAAATTTAAATAACTTTTAAAAGTTTTATTCAGTTTGATATTCCATTTTATTAAGCAGACCCAATTCTGAAAGTTATTTTTATTTCTATCTTAAAATGAAAAATATTTTTCCTATTTGGCATTTAATGTTATATGCTGGAAGTTGTGGAGGTAATTTAAAAAGATAAGTTCCAAAAATGGAAATGGTGATATCATTGGAATAAATGTATGGCCACATAGATTAGCTTTTTTAAAGGCAGAAATACATTTGAGTGCAAAAATTCTGGTAAGCTTGCTAAAATGTTTGTACCATTACTTCACATTCAAATATGTTCTAAGTAAAAATAAAATAGCATAAAACACGCCAGCATTTTTAAAATAAGTGTCTTAGAAAATATATTTATATAACTATTTTAATAAGAGAATATCTTCCAAAAATCGGTAAATATATAGTTAAACAGCAGTTATACATAAAATAGAATAAAGCTGTGGTCCCCAACCTTTTTGACACCAACAACCAGTTTCATGGAAGACAATTTTTCTACGGACCAGGGTGGGAGATGGTTTGGGGATGATTCAAGGGCATTACATTTATTGTGCAGTCAAACGTCTCTGCTAATGATAATCTGTCTTATGTATTAGCAAGTATCATGGCCTCAGCTCCGCCTCAGATCATCAGGCATTAGACTCTCATAAGGCGTGCACAACCTAGATCCCTCGCATGTGAAGTTAATAGTAGGGTTCACGCTCCTTTGAGGATCTAATGCCGAGGCTTATCTGACAGGAGGTGGAGCGTATGTGGCAATGGGAGTAATGGGGAGCAGCTGTAAATACAGACGAAGCTTCGCTCCCTCTCCTGCTGCTCAGCTCCTGCTGTGTGGCCCAGTTCCTAAGAGGCTACAGATGGGTAGCGGTCCACAGCCCAGGGGTTGGGGACCTCAGGAATAAAGAATGAATTTAACTCTTCATAATACCGTTACTAATAAAAAATAGCACTTGATATTTGATGCATAATCTATTTGCATGGATATATGCATATGTGTATTTGTGCACATAATCAATGAACAGTCTAGCATGTTATATATCAATTGTATATTAGTTGAAATTATATGATTATTAATATATATTACATATATACTATTCATATAGTTCTACCACATATATACATAATACCATTGGTACATAGTATAAAATTGATATGACCCATTTCCCCAGCTCCAGATAAAAAATAGGATTATTTTTCTTTTACTTTTCACATTAAACCCAGCATAAGCCTCCCGAGTCCATGTTATGATCAAGGCCTTTGTATTCTATGGGGTCTTTTTCTTTCCCATGAATTGTAAAAAAAACATTGTGGGTTTCCTCAGTTCAAAATGTTCAGTCCTATTTCTAAACCCCTCACACTGTGATATGTAAAGGGACTACTGATCTGTCTAAATTTTTCAAGGGATATGGAGTTAATCCCACTGAAAGCAGAATATTTTAAGAGCAGTTTAAAAGTGAGGAAGCTGAGTAGAGAAGCCCCATGTCCCGCACTAGCAGACCCCCGAGGGGCCCGAGACCCCCTGCCTCACACACAGGTGGTTTCATCTCTGCAAGGGCCTGGGCCACCCCTCGCCCGCAGCCCTGCCCAGCGGCTCGGGTGGGGAAGGTGCTAGACTTAGTCCTTTGAGTTTCCCAGCAGCGCCTCTGTAGAGCCATCTGTGGGCCCCGGCAACTGCAGGCTCCCCCAGCACCACCTGTGCGTAAGTCAAGGTCAGAGACAGTATTTTAGAACTGGAAACCCGCGGGGGTCCCACGTGACGGGTCCCTAAGTCACTGGCTGCTGCTTCCCCACGACATGTCTCACTCTATGGACAGGCCCTTCCCAAACGCCCTTTCTTTCCCAGTCTCTTCCTCTCTGCTGCCACCTTCTTGCCCTGTATCGGGTTCCTTCCCTCTATCAGTTTGATCTCCCTCATCTGGATCCTTCTCCTCTGTCTGACTTCCCCCTTTCCACCTGGTTTCTCTGCCCTTCATTTGATCCTTTCCTGCCCTTTTTCCCTTTCCATTTGATTTCTCCCTGCCCTCTCTTTTTCCCTCCATCTGATCTCTCTCCTCCATCCACATACTCAAGTGTTTTTCTACAGAAATGTGTTAACGTTTTTTAAAAGCATGTTACCATGCCTTTCATATCAGGTGTAATCACCTTTTTTTTCTAATCCTCATCACCTTTGGGGGGAATTTTAGCGTGATAATCAAATTTTCAGATTAAATGTCAGTCTCTGAATCTCCAGACCAGTGGATCACCAACTTCAGCGTTCTTGAGAATCACCTGGAGAGCTTGTTAAAAGCCAGATCGTTGGCCCCACCTCCAGAGTCTCGTGTTCAGTAGCTCCAGGGTCCAGTAGGTCTGGGGTGAGGCTTATGCTGCTGGTCTGTGAACCACGTTGAGAAAAACTGTTCTAAACCTAGTAAATTATATTAATGAAGAGGGCTTGTGTGGGTCCTAAAACATAAAGTTCACCTTTGAGTGTGAACTACCATTCAGCACAGCGTGAGGAAGCCACTAGTCCAGCCTTCTCTGCAGGAGACCACTAACCTCTGGAGTAAGAAGCTGACACATGTATACGGTAAGGCCACATACTTGGGTGCATCCTACATGATTTAAATCTGATTCCAATGCTATTATCTGTAATTCCCCAAAGACTTTAAACTTTGGGAATAATTCCAATGGATGTTTTTCAAGCTATAGCCTTTTTTTGCCATGCCTATGTTATCCGTATCTATGATATTTTAGTGATGAATTCAAAATTTGCTTTTTTTTTAAGTTAATTTTCTTCCTTTGTCCTTTTGACCCTTTAAACACTGCTGTTTTCTAAAATTCTTTATGGTCAAAATAAGAATTCTCAAGTGGTAGGCTATATTCTTTAATAGGTCAATGTTTGTCTTTATTTCAAATATTCTGGGCTTCTCTTGCTCCTTGACGCAACATATAATACTGTAGCAGTTATCAAGACAACTCTAAAAAAATAAAAGGAGAAGAATCTAGAAAACTCTCATTTGACCAGTAGGAGGATCTAGGTTGTTATAGACAATTAGGTCCAGCCTTTCCCTATTTGAGATGAGCCTGAGCTAAGCCTCCTCAATATACCCTCTCCTTTTCATCTATTTTCCATCAGGCTCCTATCCTAAAACAAACTCCTTTTCTGCTACGGTATTACATATTGTAAATTTGACTTGCAAAGCTCTATGGTTCTCTCTTCTCCCAAATGCCAGCTACACAGCTTTCTTCTCTTTTTAGGTCTAAGTTACCTTGGCAATACAAAAATTTTCAAATTCCAGGAATAAAATTTTTTCATAGACCACTTTTCTTTCCTTATCTGTTTAAGTTTTATTCTTATAGCAATTTGGCAGTATGTTTCAACCAGGAGTGTGCTTCAGCAGGAACCCAGCTGTCAGTTATTGATGCCTAAGTTTCATTGTTCTAATGTATTAGTTTTTTCCTTTGTCTGATATTACTTTTGCCTTTGTTTTTCATTGGAGATGTTAGTTCATATTTATTTTATGCCATTCATTTATATGTGGGTTTAAATACTAATATATGCCTACAATATTTTTTCCATTTGTTTCATCCATTCTATATTTTCTCTTTTTTTTTAATATTCCACACTTTTACGACTTTTTAAGTGCTTACTCTAGGGATTGTAACATTTGTAATTCGCTTACCATAGCACATCCCAGACAATGCAATGTTTTAAACATTTTAATGACATGTAATCCCCTTCAGATGTATATGCATATTTTATAAACTGTATATATTTAAAACTGCACAAGATATTATTTTCTCATTTTATATAGCCAGTATTTCTTTAGACTTGCATTGCTCCCTTTTATATTGCTCTTATTTCCAAGCTTCCAACTAGTGTCTTTCACCATGTATATTATAATCACCAGTTAGCATAGCCTTTTGAGCAGTTCTGTGTTGAATTCCCCATTTACTGAATATCTTTTTATTTCACCTTTAAACTTGAAAGATATTTTATAGTAGATAAGTAAATCAGTCAAATAATTGCAAGAACTGTACCTAAATTTAAATGTCTTGGAAGTAATGTATAAAGACGTATGTATTTGGTGACTGTACATACATATATGTACATATGTATGGGTGTGTTTGTATCTATCCATCTATCTCTCTGGTATTACCAGTCCTATAATGACTTTGACTCCCAGTTATCAGTCCCTATATTTTTTAGAGCACACCCTGGCACAGAGAATTTAGCAAAATGCTCAGACAGCTAAAATATCAAATATTTCCCATAATTTATACCACAATTTGAGCCATTCATTTAAGGTCCTTACTTATAGGATTCCCTCATACATAAATTTGTCATCTGCTATAGGTCATGTATTCTGATTATGTTCTGAAGAACAGGAAATGGAGGGGGGTTAAAATATTTAATCAAAAAATTCTAATTTATTAAGATAATTATTCTATTGCTACATAAATTTCATTTTATTTAGTAATTAATACATATTTAGTCCTATTAATAGAATACTACTCGGTTCAGCGTACTACTCTGATGAAGCACTGATGAAATAAAGGGAATAAAGATGAGAATTTTATTTCTGCCTTCTTTGATCCCTAGACTTTGAGCTTACTGAAGGCTAACCTAACCAAATGCTAGAAACATTTTTGAAATGTAATATTAAATAAAAGGATATGGGAGAGAAAACTGTTATTTTTTACTTTGGGAGATTATTGTCATTTGTGAGTTTAAATATTTAAACTACTTCCTCCCCCCTCAAAAAAAAAAAAAAACAAACAAACAAAAATTAAGCAGAAAATTTGTGACTTTTAAAATGGCAAAGGAATTGCAGCCTCATGGAAACTAGAGTGTATTTTTACAATTGGATGGCAGCTCTTTAGCAATAGACGTTTTTCTTTCTGATTCTGATTTAATTCTAAATTGTAGTTTCCCCAAACTCATTAAAATGCAAGAGCTATACAAAACATTGTTTGCATAATTATAAAATAATTTACTAAATGTTGAATTTCAGGAAGAAAAAGGTTATATGCAGGAATTTAATTAGTGATCTGGCAACACAAAATATTCAACATTGGTTCTAATTGTATGCACATCTGGGATTTTCTCCAAAAGAACTAGATTTCTAAAGGTCAAGCATTTATATTAAAGTGCTATAAAATAACGATCTTGTAATAAGAAGGATGAGCAGCTTTACATCAGAAATAATACCAATTAACTTCCCAAGGGAAATGACCAAATATATTCATCTTACACATGAAATATTTGTATTGATGTATTTATCATTTATGCTGAGCCCATTTACACTGTGGAGTATTCCAAAGCAAATGATAGTAAAGTCAAAGGGGTAAGCATCATCCAATCTGTGCCAAATTAGCTAAGGGAGACCTGGTTCCTGAGCCTGTTTAATAATCTCTATAAAGTACCTTCTTTTTCAGTTTTTTCATTATTGTGTATAGGTTGGCATTCTGTTTCCCCCTTGAAATGTTAAGGGAAATACTGAAAGATCTTGAGCTTCCTGGGAGGAATCAGGTATATTAATATAAGGTGATAATATTGCTAAGCCATAAAATATTTTTTAGCTGCTCCAGGCTCTATGTAATTTCATTTTCTTGAACTTTGCCATCGAAGGTAAAAAAGAAAAAAAAAAAAAATCAAAAAACCAATTAATAATCCACACCAATACAAACTAAGAAACCAGCACAAAACTATAAAACCCCATTAAGTAATTTTTAAGTTACTACTTTTAATTAATTACTTTTTAATCAAATATCAAGTATCCCAAGACCACGAAGAATTTAAAACTGTGAGGTCTCAATTTCAATGTGAAGCTACATAGCATAACTAGGTGTCATGTCACTGATAACATTTTTCCTTCCCTTGTCATTCAAAACATTTTTAGTGCTCTCAAAGAATTTTTGCTACTCATTATGTAGAATCTTTTTTTTTCTAATCTGTGAATCTTAAGTACATAAGTAATATAGTTTTATCAGTAATAAAGACATCTTATGTTAAGTTTTGAAGACATAAATATTTCCATTGGTTACTGGGTGTCAATTACTAATTCAAAACATGTAGAAACGCTTTTTTTATTTCAGAATATTATGGGGGTAAAAATGTTTTGGTTACATAAATTGCTTTTGTATCGTTTGAGTCAAAGTTTGAGTGTGCCCATCACCAGGTAGTGGGCATTGTACCCATTAGGTGTGAATTTACCCATCCCCTCCACCCACTTCTATCTGCTTGATTTCCAGTGAATGTTATTTTCATATGTGCATGTAAGTGTTGATCAATTTGTCCCAATTTAATGATGAGTACATGTGGTGTTTGTTTTTCCATTCTTGTGATACTTCACTTAGAAGAATGGTCTTCAGTTCCATACAGGTTAATACAAGAGGTATTAGTTCACCATTTTTTTTTTTATGGCTGATTAGTACTCCATGGTATACATATGTTGCATTTTATTAATCCACTCATGTATTGATGGACACTTGGGTTGCTTCCACATCTTTGCAATTGTGAATTATGCTGCTATAAACATTCGAGTGCAGGTGTCATTTTTTATATTAATAGAATGTCTTTTTTCCTTTGGGTAAATATCCAGTAGTGGGATTACTGGATCAAATAATAGTTCTATTTTAGTTTCTTTTTTTTTTTTTTTTTTTTTTTCGGGGGTAGGAAGGGGCAGGGCTGGGAGGAGGAAAGGCCTATTTTAGTTTCTTGAGATATCTCCATACTACTTTCTATAGAGGTTGTACTAGTTTGCAGTCCCACCAACAGCGTATATGTGTTCCTGTGTCTTCATAGCTATGCCAGCATGTGTTGTTTTAGGACTTTTTGATAAAAGCCATTCTCACTGAAGTGAGATTAGTGATATCTCATTGTGGTTTTGTTTTCATTTCCCTGCTGATTAGGGAAGTTGAGCATTTTTTCATAAGTTTGTTGGCCATTAGTTTATCCTCTTTTGAAAAGTTTCTATTCATGTCTCCCATTTTTAAAATTCAATCAAGAATCTATCTTGATAGACAGGCAATAATTTTGCCTGTGGGATTAGAAAATATAATATTTAAGTTGAACCTTGAAGAAAGAATGGGATGAAACTTGAATCTTAAAATGTCCCATGCAATGCAAGTTACCTAAAAATAAGAAATAACAAGTGAGAGCAAGACATATCTACATTTGACAGAGATTCAGATAATACATGAGACCAAGTTGTTAGTTTGAAAGTGTGATACATGTATATTATGTAATAATTTTAGTTATTAGGAAACTGAGAAATAATTAAATGAAAATAAATGAGAATAGAGACTGAAATAAACAGAAGTTTGAAAATGCCATTATTCCAATCAGAATTAATTTGCTGGCTGCAAAATCAAACATAATTTTTGTGTTTATAATATCTAAGATGAATAATATGGGAATGATTGGGGAGATTATTTAGAGTAGGTCAGAATTTCCCTCCTGCCCAGCTGATGACCTTGCTACCTCAGGAAAATTTAGGTGTTAGCTCACCAACCTCATGAAAGGTGGAGGCCAAAGCTGTCAGTGAACAACTAATTTAGATATCCACCATAATACTGATACTAGTTGTGTAAGTTCCAGCAATACCTGGGGAATTTTTTCTCCTGATTTTTGCACATGATTATATTAATAGGTTAAATAATGCAGGTGTCAAATCTCATTTTGTTTCTATCAGGTACCAAGTTACCTCTGTATTCATTATTTAACATGATATGCCAGTAATATTTCTGGATTTGTATATTTAGGACATTTTCTATCATTTAACAACTTTCCTATGGTTTGGGACTACACAATTTCTTTATATTTTTGTAGTTTTTTTAATTTCTTTGAAAATTTCATTCTACTGCTACATTTATATAAACAAGCCTCTGAAAGCTACTGAAGGGCAAGTACTTCTCCAAAATGATCTTTTTTTAATGAATAGAAGATAACATGGCTTTTCTTGCTGTCAGGGCACTTCTTACGAGATTTCTAATCTGTACAAGCTTCAAAAATGCTGACTAAATCTAAAAACTTTTAAAGCAGCAGCCACCATGCATGAGAGAAAAGGTGAATTTTTGTATTCCTCAGAAAATGATGTAACTTCTCTGTCTTTTCTTATTTTGACTACAATTTAAATGCAATCATGGTCAGCTCTCACAAATAAGAAATGGATGGTTTTTCATTTAAATTCCATGAAAAATAGAAAAAGATGGACAAACTATTCACAGTAAAAATAGCAAAATATGATTGCAAAGTTGTATTTCAGAGAATTAAGCCACAGAATGTATCCAAAAATAACAGACTTTTAAGTACAATTTTCCATCAGTCTATTTGATGTTTTAAAATTTAACATTATATCTTTCATTTTTGTAAAAGATATCTAAGGATAAACAATAACTTTTAATGTTACCATTATATTTCATTTTTATAAAACATATTGGAGTTTCAAAAATTATTTTTGAAACAATTGTATTTCAAGTGAATATATTAATGTTACTGAGACCTTTAAGAGGAAAAAAAAAAAAAAAGGTTGACAGTAATAATCTGTCACATCAGAAGATATGGTGGAAAGCAGTTTTTTCAATTCACACAGACCTAAAATATGGCCAGAAAACATCAAACGCAATAAATATGCACATGTTTAAAAAGAAGAAAAAGAAAATTTAGTTTGCTTTTCAAGGTAATATTTTGCTGTGTTTTTATTCAGTTAGGAATAGAATACCTTTTAGTTTATGAACACTGCTTTAAGAAATGTGAATTAATTAAATGTGTTACAGTCAGTTATGGAGTAATTTAAGCCTTTTGCTTCATAAACATTTTGTCAATAATTTAGGGATTTTTAAATATGCTCTAACAAAATTATCCATTCATCTATCTACAATCTATTCTTCTAGATATGTACTTATGTTGATATAAGGTATCATATATAATAAGGTCATAGGAATTAATTATGCATTTAAAATCATTTAATTATGTTGTACCTTTTATATTTATACACCAAAAATGAATAATGAATGGACTTATGTCAGCAAAATTCAAGCTAGATATATCTGTAAGCCAAGACATTTTCAAAGAAGCATAGATGATGATGATGTTAATTAAAATAGACATTAACTTATTTTAATAGTTATAAGCACACATGATAAATGTTAGTTTTAAAAATACTACTTCTTGAGGTCTACTTAATAGAAGCTGACTTTTTTTTTTTTTTTTACCAACTGCAAAACAAGTATAGTAGCTTTGTTCATGTTGTAACTGAAAGCAGTTAAAACATTGAAAACAAAATAGCAGAAGCCAGGATTTCCACATAAGTTATTTTTACCTGAATGAAAAGCATGGAATTTAGCTCGCTTTCTTTTGGATAAGATGAATTATCTGTTCCCTAGCAGAGATTATCCTTCACAAAGTGTGTGGCTACAGCAAGGCACAGCCCACAGTATGACCTGGCCTGAGCACAGAGGCCAAGCAGAACCCATAACCACACAGGAAAAAAGGAAATGTGCTCTATTCTAATTTCTTTTGATAGGAATATCAGTGCCTCCAGATATCATTCTACTCTTCGAGGAGTACAATTCATTGAATTGGTGGAAACATTTATAACATTCAGCCTATGAAGTTTAGATCACCTAAGTAAACTTTGATAGTGGCCATGGAAATGTTGAAAATGAAAATGATATATTTTATAAGCAATTTTTAGGAGTGTTTTGGTTTCTACTCATACAAATTAATTCACTTAATATACAAAGCCAATGTGAGTCCCATGAAAAATTTGCAACATAAACAAAGGTGATAACATAGTAACAATGAAGCCAAGAAGTATATTTTTGACAAGATTTGCTTGACATGAAAGAAAGTAGTTTGACACAATTATTTTTTCTGTTAAAAAAGCATATATATTGTGAAAAAAGCTATGAGAAATGAGAGCAAAGTAAAAACAAACAATCTGAATGATATTGGAGAACAATAGAGTTAAATATGAAAACAATGGAAGAAACGTTAATCTCTATTACAAGCAGTGAAGAGTAGGATTAGTATCACAAATGTCAGATCTATGATGTGAAGAATAAATTTGGAAGATTTTTAATTAACAAAGAAAATTTTAAAATTAAGGATTATTAACAAATACACAAGACATGGAGCTGCCAGCATATTGATATTACTAAATGAGAACAAAACAAATGCTAAAGAATAATAAAGATAAAATATAAAACCAATTTCTAACCTATATAAAACAACTGAAATTATCAGTTGAAATTGTCAGATGCTCATTAATGTATCCAGTTGGATATTATCAGCTTAAAAATATTAAAAAAAAAAAAAATGGGGACTACTACCAATATGACTTGTTCTCTTAAAAGTTCCATGCCATAAAGATCAAGTAGAACAATATAGAGAGAGTTTTAATGGGAAAAATATTGATTAACAAATAATGCTGTGGCACATATTTTACACATGTGAAGACAAGGACAAAATTGTAGGGTATACTACAGTTTGTTTTAAATTTTTCAGGAAAAAAAAAGGAACACCAGTATTGCTTTGGGTAGTTGAAAGTGTAATATATTAACAGATATAAAATTTTTTAATTCATGGATTTTATAAGATGATAGACCATGTCCAAAAATATATGAACAGTCACTAAAATGAAAAAACTTTGTGTATGTGTATACATTTATTTAAATTTCTCTATCTGTAAAATGAACTTATTTGGGAAAATATGCTAAATTGCGTGAAACTTATTGAGAAATGGCAAAAGTTTAAGAAACTCTCTAGACCAGGCCATTTAACTATACAAATAATATCAAGAATCAATAGCATGCAAATGCTATGCTACTAGATTTATTAATGAAAATATCCCAGATATAGAGCAATAAAGTATTAATGAGTAGAAACATTCAACCTAGAATATGTTATTGAAATATACAGATGTATTTGTGGGAAGCCATTATCAGAAAGCAATTATAGCAAGCTATTTTGTTAATATCTATGACAGCACTTTGATACTAAAATTGTATTGTTTCATTTAGTCCTAGAAATTATAGGATGTTTATAATGTTTATAAAACAAAAATTATGTTCACCAAGTCAAAGTTTTCTATTCTCTAATCAATTGGTTAAATTAAAAAGTTAAGATTATACATAAAAACATATGTAAAAATTTGCTCACATATAATCATTTTGTTTTACTTAAAAATTATCATTATTTTTCCTACTTTAAGATATATTGAGAGATAATTTAATAGTTTAATTTTAGTTCATTTTGCTATTCAGGAAACAATTTGTTGAAATTTTTGCTGTAGAATTTTTATTATAAATTGACAATTTATGATTGTATAAATTTATTATATACAGAGTGATGATTTATAAATACAATGTGGAATAATTAAACCAAGCTACTTAATATATTTACCACATCAAATACTTAACATTTTTGTGGTGAAAACATTTGAAATGTATTCTCTCAGCAATTTTGGAATGTAAAATGCTCTATTATTAACTATATTTACCACACTGTGCAGGAGAACTCAAAAAATATATATTCCTCCTGTCTGAGATTTTGTACTCTTTGACTATCTCTGCATTTCCCCCACCCCCAGGCTCTGTTAGCATCATTGTAAGTCCACTCCTTGTTAACATGCCACCCCTACGCATCTCCATAAACTATACTTAATCTCCAAATAAAGACAATAGCAAGGTCTTAATTACTCATAACATGATATATCTATCTTGTGTACAATCACAAATGTACCAAGCCCTGCTCTAGAAAAGGAAGTAAAGTCCTTGAGTGATGTTTAGTTGTCTTCATATCCCAGAACTTAAATAATGTAATTGTCTTAGTTTGGTTTGATGTAACAAAATACCACAGAATGGGTGGCTAATGAAAATAGAAATTTATTTCTCACAGTTCTAGAGGCTAGATATTTGAGATCAGGGTGCCAGCTTAGTCAAGTTCAGGTGAGGGCACTTTTCTAGGGTGCAGACTACTGATAACTTCTTGTATGCTCACATGGTATAAAGAGGGAAAAGTTTTCCGGGATCCCTTTTTATAAGAGCACTAATTCTATTCATGAGGGCTCTACCTTTATTACCTGATCACCTCCCAGAGACCTCACCTTCTAATACCATCATATGGAGGGGTTAGGATTTCAACACACGAAATTTGAGAGAACGTAAACATACAGTTAATTGCAATGATGTAAAAATAATATTTAAATGTGTCATAATGTTATTACTATGTTACATGATCAGAGAATAAGAGAGGAAAGGAAAAACAGAAATATGTTATATACATATAAATATATTCATAACAAAAGGGAATACCCATGAAAATTGCAGTCATCATTTCTGTAGCTGGTCACATGGCCATAGCTGGTATTTATAGCCACCTTCTTCCATTACCTATTCTGTATTACCTTTGCCTTCAGCAAGCACCTCTTTAGGTGACCCAAACATTTATTTCTGAAGGATCTGGGCCATTAGTAGTCCTGACTGGATTCAGTTGTGGTAATTTTCTTTTACCTTAATCACAGAGCATAGTAATACTAAGAAATGAACTAAAGGATCACCTGTATTCCAGGTATAGTCTTTCTTACCTCTAATCTAGACTATTAGACCAACTTTCCCTTGTAGTCAGGATCAATAACCTCAGCCAGCACAGTTACTCTATTTTTTGCCTATTGATTCAGAAGCAGGAGGAGTTCAATGTGGCTGAATGGCAATCTTAGCTTCCAGGTAAGTGGAATCGTTGTTTTGTCTTCTGGTGGAAGCTTTCCCCCTTTTGGAACTAAGACCTCTAGGTTAACAGAGGATAAGTTCTTAGGAATAAGAAACAACACAATTGGTTGTGGGTCACTAGGGGTAACAGTAAGTAGTGTCACTCCCATTCCCAACCCCTTTAATCCTAGACTTGAATCCTGGCAGTGGAATACACAGCCCATATATGGAACACTGTAATTGAGAGAACATACAACCTTCTGGAGAACCCTGCCTCACTCAGTGTGTAAGGTATTGCCATCTAGTTGGCACTATAACTGAGTCTTCAAAAGACCATCCCACTATTTTAACTGTTTTATCAAGCCAGCTGCTTCAAGACAGTAAAGAACATGGTAAATCCAGGAAAATCTATTAACATGGGGCCCCATTACCTCACTTTATCTGCCATGAAGTGAGTTTCCTTATCAGAAACAATGCTATGTGGAATACCATAACGGTGGATAAGGCATTTTATAAGTACATAGTTGGTAGTTTTGGCAGAAGCAGTTCATTCAGGGAAGGAAAATCCGTATCTAAAGTAATTGTCTATTCCATTAAGAAAAAAATAATGCCTTTTCCATGATGGAAATGTTCAAATATAACCAATCTACCACCAGGTAGCAAGCTGGCTGATCACCTTGGGGAATGGTGGCGTAATAGGAATGAGATCTGTCCACATACCTCTTCCCTGAATTTCTTTGTCATCAATTTTCCAATTATGTTCCTTCCCAGTCCATGAATTGGTATGTAATTGCACTTCTGTCCATTTATCCTTCTGAGCAAAGCACACAACCAGTTTCATTACTTCAAGTTCTGCCCATTGGGAGGATTTCCCTTCACCACCATCCTTCAGGAACGTCCTGTAGAGGAACTATAGTTCCGCAGCTATCCACTTTCGGATGATGCCTATATATTATTCAGAACCATCTGTAAACCAAGCCCAAGTCTTTTTTTTCTTGTCAATTGATCCTAGAGAACTCCCTATGAGACCATAGGTATAGGCTAGGAGAGAGAAGAAGTTGCAACTATGGACATCTGGGCCACTTCTTCATGTAACTTACTTGGCCGTTAGAGTCCACTCAGGCCCAATCACATATAGACCACTTGCTTGCATTTGATGATGGAATATGACGCTGTAGGTCTAATGTTATAGCTTGGTGAGTTGATGACACTCAATTCATTGTGGGTAGCCCAGGTCTTGCGGTAACTTGGTGACTCAATAATCTTCTGTCTGCTAAGGCCCAGTAACAGCCTAACATCTAGTTTACAATAGAAGTTACCAGCAGAGGATGGCAGGGTTATGCTTTAAAATCCTAAGGGTCTGTGCTGCAATTTACCTCTTAGGGGCCTGTTAAAAGCTCCAAACAACACACCCATCTATTGCTGACACTTCAAGCACCATTGGATCTGCTGGATCATATGACCCAAGTGGCAGAGTAGCTTGCACAGCAATCTGGACCTGCTGCAAATCCTTCTCTTTTTGGGGCCCCCTCAAACTAGCAGCTTTTCAGATCACTCAGTAAATGAACACACCCAAATAGGAAAAATGCTGCCTCTAAAATTTAAAGACACCCATTAGGCATTTAGGCATTTTGTCTCTTTCTCTCTCTCTCTCTCTCTCTCTCTTTTTTTTTTTTTTTATTATAGGAGGGGCCAGATATAACAACATATGCTTTACCTTAGAAGTAATATCAATACATGACCCATACCACTGACCCCCTAGAAACTTCACTCAGGGAGAAGGCCCCTGAATTCTTGTCACATTTATTTCCCACCCTCTGATACATATATTTATTACCAATAGGTCTAAAGTAGTTACTACTACTTGCTCACTTGGTCTAATGAACATAATGTCATTAGTGTAATGAGCCAGTGATATTTTGTGATCAGTAAAGGTGATTAAGATCCCTGTGAATTAAATTATGACATGGGCCTGGAGAGTTGATGTACTCCTGAAGTAGAACAGAGAAAGTCTATTGCTGGCCATCAGTATTTCTGGTGGTCTTTACTAACAGGAGTGGAGAAAAAATAAAAACATTTGCTAGATCAATAGCTACCTACCAGGTACCAGGAGATGTGTTAATTTTCTCAAAGAATAAAACTACATCTAGTATAGCAGCTGCAGTTGGAGTCACCACGTGGTTGAGATTATGATAATACATTGTCATTCTCTAAGTTCTATGTGTCTTCTGCACAGATCAAGTAGGGGAATTGAATGGGGATAAGGTGGAAATCACAATACCTGTATCTTTCAATTCTTTATGGTGGTACTAATCTCTACAATCTTTCCAGTAATGCAGTATTGCTTTTGGTTTGGTATTTTCTTAGAGACAGATATAGTGGCTTCCACTTGACCTGTCTCATCATAATAAACCTCACTCTATATGTCAGGGAACCATTGTGGGGATTCTGCCAACTGCTGACTATATCTATTCCAATTATACATTCTGGCACCGTGGAAATAACCACAGGATGTATTTGGAGACCCACTTGGCCTACTGCGAGTTGAACCTAAGCTAAAACTCATTGATCACTTACCTCCATAAGTCCCAATTCTGACTGATAAACCCCAGTGATGTTTTAGGTTTATTGGAATAAATATCAGTTCAGAAACAGTGTCTGGTAGTCCCCAAAAGATCTTATTTCCTTTTCTCCAGTGCAGAATTACACTGGTAAAAGGCTACAGATCTACTTGTGGAAAGCTGGGGAAACAATAGTACAATAATCCCCCCTTATCTGTAATTTCAGTTTTTGTGGTTTCACTTTTCATAGTTTCAGTTACCTGTGGTCAACCATGGTTAGAAAATGTGGGAAATAAACAATGCATAAGTTTTAAATTACATGCCATTCTGTGGAGCATGATGAAATCTCAGGTCATCCTACTCTATCCTGGCTGGGATGTGAATCATCCCCTTGTCCAGAATATGCACACTGCATACCACACCTGCCCATTAGTCACTTTGCTGTCTCAGTTATCAGATTGACAATTCTAGCATCACAGTGCTTGTGTTGAGGTTGCCCCTATGTTATTTAGTAATGACCCCAAAGCACAACAATACTGTGCCCAAATTGTAAATTAAATTTTATCATAAGTATGTATGTATAGGAAAAAGACATAGTATATACAGGGTTTGGTACTATCTCAGCTGGGAGTCTTGGAACATATTCCCCATGGTTAAGGCGGGACTATGGTATACATTTTCAGTAGTGAACAGGGCTCCTTTGTCAAGAGGATCTAGCTACCCTTTCCTTCAAGGGTTTTTGAGTCTGTAAACTGGCTTAAGTCTGGGAATTGATTGCGGGACCATGATTCTCTATTTCTATGATTCAGGTTATATTTTTGTTCACTTAACCTAGAACTTTTCTGCTTGTACAGAATCTATTTCACTTCTAGGAACATCATGACACACTTGACAATGTCATAGGTCTGTGAGAGTTACACGATTTGATTGCTGCTTTGACTCTGCTGTTAATTATGGTAACCATACCCACCTTGCCTTTGGCAGTTGAGTGCCACCACTTGATCTCTTCCACCCCAAGATTAATTTATTCCCATTGCATTTAAGTTTTCCAATGCAGTGACTCCAGTTCCCACCATACAGTCTGGCCTATAGAGAACAGCAATCACAGATCTCTTCAAGGATGCTGGGGCTCCTCTCTTAAATTTATTTCTCACAGTTGTGGTAAAAGTGTGTCTTCTGGACCCTCTGAGAGTGGGTGAGTAGGTCACCAATGACAAATCAATTCTAGTATTCTGGTCTCCTTAAATCTTTAAATCTCTTGCTCTATGTTAAATCAAGGCAGGTCCAGCATTCCCAACTCCCACTCTAGGTCACCTTTGGTTCATGTTTTAAATCAACCAAATAAAATGTTATGACCCCTCTAACTTCCTGAGCTGCAACATTAAATGAATAATTGATGCTTAGTGAGCCCATATCAATACATTCTGTCTGATCAAACTTTATATTTCTTCCACCATTGTCCTAACCCTTACTATTCCATTCACACACATGTTCCCTGGACTTATGTCTGTATAAATTGGAAAATTCAAGTAGTTATTTTTGAGTGTAACATACTTACTCATGGGTCACACTTTGTAAGACATTTTTAGGGGCTTTTTGGGACTTGATTCTAGTCATAAGGCTGGAAAAAGAGGACTGGTGGGCATGGATACTGAGGAGAAAAAGCATTGTCTTGCAGGACAACTGCCTCAGGGGACATCATTATAGTTTCTTCAGGGAATGCAGGTTTAAGGCCTTCAGAAAGAGGTGGAGCAGCCAAGTGCGGGGAGGTGCCTGCACTTAGGGTGATGAGGCCTCTTCCGCTGGCAAAGAAGACTCATCGGAACTGAAAGGCTCAACGTCTCCAGGGTTTTCTGACATGTCCCAATCTAAATTTCAGGAACCCATTATTGTTTAATATAATTTTTCTCTTTTTAAACCTTACAGAAGGTATTCTCTTTTTGCTTCTTAGCATCCTGATGGAAACATGGTCCTAGCAGATTACAATGCAATTACTACTTGCTGTGATCAGTGTCTTAGCCAGTTTAGGCTTCTATAACACATGTCTTACTGAGAGGCTCAAACAACAAATATTTCGTTTTCATGGTTCTGGAGGATGATGAGTCCAAGATAAAGGTTTTGGAAGACACAGTGTCTGGTGAGGGCCCCCGTCCTGATTTGCTGATAGCAGTCTTTTTATTGCATGCTCATGTGGCCGAGAGCACAGAGAGAGAGGAAGAAAGCTCTCTTGTCTCTCTTATAAGAGCAATAATCCTATTCATGAAGGCTCTACCCTCCTTGAACTAATTATTTTCCAACAGCCCCACCTTCAAATATCATCACATTGTGGATTAGTCTTTACCAGATAAATTCTGGAGGCACACAAGCATTCAGTATGCTATTCTATAGTTAAGTCTCCTAACATTTTGCACACATGCTTATGTTAGGCCCTATCATCCCAGTCTTAATTATCTGATGAAAATATAGGCAGCTTATATCAATAGGTTATGTTTAGCCATAAAATTATTCTTTCTAGTAGTGTCATTCTTTTTCATGTCAAGATATTTTGAATACTTACTCTACTTATCTTTGAGGATAAGTTTTAAGTTTGTTCAATATAACATTAACGTTTTCATTAATGTGTTCAATATGATACTAATGTATATTTCTTATTGATTCTATTTTCTGGCAGACTCTGAGTAATACAGATTTTGGTACTGAGAGTGGTCCTAGAGAAATAGACTTATAAAGATGAGTTTTCTGAACTGGTTCTGGGGTTTCTGGAATTTACTCACTAATTAGATTTAAAGATACTAGTGATGCTATTTCCAGTAGTAAAGAGAACAATGATAGTGCGTGGCATAATCTGGCAGTAGTAAAAAGCAAATTATCAGTTACCATTGGATACTCCTAACCAACACTTTCTAGAAGCATAGATCTGGATAACTTTGTATTTGATACTTTTGAACATTTTTCTCAAACTCAGAAATATAATGTGATTGGATAATTGTTCCTAATGTCACTGGACAAAATGGATAAAGAAAAGGATAAGCTCAGGGATTGGAATTCTCAGTTTAAGCACCATATAAGTAATCTTAAAGCTTTATGTATACTCTGAACAAGACCCTTATCTCCTGTAAGCATAGGGCTGAGATTGCTGCAAATCAAACTCAGAATCTCATCCTTCAACAGGCTGAAGGTATAGTACATGGTCTTCATGGTGGTTAGTTTTATGGATCAACTCAGTTGGGCCACAGGACGCCCAGATATCTCATTAAACATTATTTTTGGGTGTGTCTGTGAGGGTGTTTCTGGAAAAGATTGGCATTTTAATTGGTGGGCTAAGTGAATCGGATAGCCCTCCCCAATGTGGGTGGGCACCATCCAATTTGTAAAGGGCTTGAATAGAATTAAAAGGTAGAGAAAGGTTGAATTTTCCCTCTTCCCTACTGTGTGAGCTGGGACATTATCTTTTCCCCTCAGTGCTCCTGGTTCTCATGTCTTCATATCCAGACTGGAGCTATCATTGATTCTCTGACTCTCAGACCTTTGAACTACATCACCAGCTTTCTTAAGCCTCCAGTTGGCAGACAGCAGATAGTGGGACTTTTCACACTCCAGAATTGTGTGAGCAAGTTCCTTATAATAAATCTTATATTTATCTCCTACTGATTCTGTTTCTCTGGAGAATCCTGACTAATACAGATTTTGGTATTAAGAGTTGGATGCTATTATAATAAATATCTAAAAATATGGAAGCAACTTTGGACTTGGATAATTGTTAGATAGCTGTAAGAATTACATGTGAGAAGATGAAATTGTTGTGAAAAGAATTTTAAACACAATTCTGGTGAGGGTTTGGAAAGGAAAGAGAAGAGATATAGAGAAAAATTCTATCTTCTTAGAGAATACATAAATATTCAGGTACAGAATGCTGGTAGAATTATGGATAGTAAAGGCCATTCTGATATCTCTGAGAAATGTGTTATTGGACAATGGAAAAAAAAAAAACTTATGTTCAAGACACCACATGTTATGTCACAGGAAAAAAGCCCTCTTTTAGTTTAATTCTAGTAATTTATCTCTCCAGATAAAACAATGTTTTTCTTCCTTCTAAACAGTGAGAATGATATAATCCCCTCACATTTCCTCTTTTGATTTAGTTGTCAGGAAATTTGAAGTTACATGTTTGTTTCCAATCTCACTAACTGTCCTAACTTGGTTTGCATACTTTCATAACCGCTTCCATCCTTCTCCCTACCTTCAGAGCATTGCTTTTGTGATTTCCCCCTCTCCTGTATCAATGACTTTATTTTGTATTGATCTTTATTTGTACATTTCCTCAAATAAATTTTTGAGGAGCAAGGGAAATGGGAGGATATAATTTATATATAAACAGCATAAATGTTAAAAGTTTTCTGACACTAAGTAGGATATTTAAATACATAATATTCATGATATTTTCAAATCTATGAATAATCTGTCATTTTGTTATGTAATCTATATCCAAAATCATGGTTTACCAAGTAAAATTTGTCTCTTTAATAATTTGGTAGGTAGGAGTCAAATGTCTTAAATAGCAGAATCAATTTTAGTGATATATTTTCAATCTGTTTTGCACATATATTTGCAAATATTCTTTCATGAGCATTACTAAACACCAGTAGGTGATTCGTAAGTATTTGTTTGAAAAATTATAAATTATTAACTATTCATTGACCTTCTACAGTACAGACAGCACTTTCACTTTATGAAATATGCAAGTCATCATTTCTGAATGCAACAGATTATTACATTAACCAATTTCCTATACATAATAAGATAAAGAGTCTATTCTCTGTGTGTGTGTGTGTGTGTGTGTGAGAGAGAGAGGTTTTTTAAGTTTGGTTAATTTCAATATCAGGGCCTAATTTTGAAGAGCAAGACTTCAAAAAGAAACACATTCTTGTTTTCTTGAAGAGTTTGCATAGAACAATTAAAAATATTACATACTTTATAGAAAACAGATTTGTGTTTGTTTTGATTTTAAAACAGGTATTTAGATTATCACATGCTTACCCTGTATTGGAATTCAGCTGATTGCGTGAGGGTTACCAATGGGAATTGTTAAAAATGTAGGTTCCTGTACTTGATCCAGATAAATTACTATTTATCACGTCTGGGGTTAAACCCCATGGAAAACACTAATTAGACTTCTTTGTAACTTTCCTGCAGGTATTATACTATGACTAATTAAATATTTTCTAAAAACTGGGCCTCTCAAATTAAGGAAGTCTATGGATAATACCATTGGGAAATGATGTCCTCATAGTATCCTTTCATTTTTATGTGATTAGTCTTTAGGGTTTCTAAAAATTAGATCACCATTATATATTTTCTATTTTCCTATTGATTTCACTAACAAAAACTAAACCGTCTTTTCAAAGTAAAATAGTAAAAGCACTCTTAAAATTTGTAATACAATTTAAAATATTTAAGGAGAGACAAGTACTTGTATTTTGAGATGCATTTTTTTTTTTTAAACTTTTTTGTGTTTTAAGTGAATGTCTTATGTGCACCAAAAGTCTGGATATTTAAAAAAAAAAATCTTTACCTATTTAAAAGTAGTGAAAACAATTTTCATTGAAGTGCAGCTATGGTTTTGAAAACAAAGGGCAACTTGCTAATCTATCTAGCTCTGTCAGTGGAGTTTTTAAATCACTAGTAATTATGATATTTCTCTTTATTTCTTTCCTTAAATCTAGTAGTACTTTATGAATCAGGGAGCTTGTGTGTCAGGTGCATATATATTTAGGATTGTTATATCTTCTGGTTGAACTTCTCTCATTATTACATAATGACCATCTTTGTCTTTTTTTATTTTTTAATCATTATTGATTTAAAGTTTACTTTATCTGATATCAGCATAGCTACTCCTGCCACTTTTGGTTTCCATTCACATGGAATATTTTTCTCCATCCCTCTACCTTGAATTGATGAGTATCTTTGAAAGTTATGAGGGTTTCTTAGAAACAGTAGATACTTGTGATCTGGTTTTTTTTAATCCATTTAGCTAGTCTATATCTTTTAAAGGAGGACTAAGACCATTTACATTCAATGTTGTTATTGATATGTGAGATATTATACTATTGTGTTTGTCATATTAAATGATACCTAGTTGCTTTGTTTTCTTATGTTACAGTTTTATAAGAATTGTGGGCTTTAACTTTCAGGTGTTTTTACATTGCTGGGTATTGATTGTTCTTTTCCATGTGTACAGTACTTTTTAACATTTTAATCCTTGTCTTCAAGCTTTAAAATTCTTTCTTCTGCTTAGTCTAATCTCTTGTTGAAGCTTTCCGATGTATTTTTAAAATCCCTAAATGACTTTTATTTCTTTAAGTTCTATTATTTCTTTCCTAAGGTTATCTATCTTTTAGTAAATTTTTCATTCATATCCTGAATTATTTTTTTTTGTTTCTTTGAAATGGTTTTCTACCATTTCCTCAATTCCATTCATCTTACTTGGCATCCATAATCTGAATTCCATATTTGTCATTTCAACAAATTCCTTTTGGTTGGAGTGCATTCCCAGAGAGCTAGTGTGATCCTTTGAGAGTATTGAGAGAGCCTGTTTTTTCATGTTGCTGGAATTTTTATGCTGGTACCTTCTCATCTGGAGCCACTTCTCTCAGCTCAAAACAGATAGCATATATGGTACTCCTGTTTTCCTCTGCTAGGACCCCTGTTATTCAGTGAAAATAGGGATGGGTTCTTGGATGGTGTAACTGGGCTCTATTCCAGAAGCTTGACCAGGCGGGAGAGAGGAATGTGCACTGTAAACCTTTAATGCTGATGCTCTGCTGCATCTCCCCTGTTCCCCTGTGTTTGTCAACACGCCACTGTGGCAGGGCCAGACCCTGGTGTCAGGTGCACATGTGAGGTGATGCTGCCCAGCAGGACAGGACATAAGCATGGGATGGAGGAGATGTGCTGTGCATGGTGTGCCTACATGCAGGCCTAGGCAGCTGAGGTGCTAGGTGTGTGGGTGGTGCTAGGTCCATGCAGGATGTGGAACATGAAATAGCAGGTGCACAGGACATAGCAGCTCCCAGTGTGGAGTGGGCCAGCAGGTCACAGCTCACATGTAAAACAGAATGGGACCACTGGGCAGAGCATAGCTATGGAGCAGGGCACCTATGCAAGACGGAGCAGGTCCAGGGAGCAAGACACTCATGTGTATGGGATGGGGTGGCCACAGGGTGGAGCATGCAGGTGGGGCAGGGTGAACACAGGGTATCTCTGCAGGACAGTGTGGGTCCATGGCATGAAGGCCACTCAGATCCAAAGGCCATAGCTGCATTGGCTTTTGTCCCACTTAGGGCCTCTTAGGAAGCATCAGTAACAATAGCAATCCAGCTGTCCTTGCAGTGGGAAGTGGATGCCAAGGCCTACAAGAATGTGCTCCACCTGGGTCCCAGAGGAAGTATTCTTGAGCAAGATTGCCCAGGCCACAGCTGCAGTTGCCAGGTCGGTGGTCTCCTACTCTGCCCAGCACCCCCGGCAGTGGTGGCAGAAGGGGCACATGTAACCTGCCCATGGGACATACAGGAGTGTTGGGATTTCCTGCTCACTCCCTGCCTGGCAGGGGCCAGGGAGGGCTGTAGTCACAGATCTGACCCTTGGGCAAAAGTAGCATTCTAGGGGCCTGCTACAGTGGAGGGATCCTCCTGCCTTTCCAGTTGCAATATCCTCGGGGAAGCATGGAGCCTGGAATTTTCTTCTCTGTCCCTTTCCAATGTGTGGGCACCTTTCTTAATTACCTCTTGTCCTGCTGAGCAGATCATCCCACTTCTATCTTCTTCACTTCACTCCAACCTCCTCTCCATGGATTCCCAGTGTTCTCGCTCAGGTGGTCAATCCAAGTGTGGATATCTATTCACCACTTTTTATCATTTCCTTGAGAGCATGTCATGCAGGTTTCTTCTAGTCTGCCTTCTTGGATTCTCCCCTCAATCAGGCTTTTTTTAAAACTGATTTTTTAAGTTTTTTAAATTGTTCTGGAATCTTAGAAAAGCTATTTATATATTTAAAGCATATTAATGCTTTATCATATTCATTGAATTTTGGTTTTGATGTCAGGTGCTTTACATTTATATGATCAACATTTTTTATATTTGACTTCTGACTTTTTACATTGTTTAAAGTTTGCTATCATTCAAAACTAAGTTATCTCTTTTGCATATGTTTTGGTTGTTTAAACTAATGACCATTTCCACTATATAATAGGCCCCAGCTATAAAATGGATTTATAATAATATAATATCTATAAAGAATGGAATGGCTTTATGAGTATGACAAGGTGATATACATGATGGACAGTAATAGAATAGAGGTCACACCCTAATCATCCTCTTAATGTGGGTGTCCCATTAAAATCTTTTTAAAAGTATTCTTTAAAGATAGCTATATTTCCTTTACATGAATCTAAAGTGTACATCTCAAACACACAATGTGTACCCTTAAATAGATTTGTGGTCTAGAGATTCATCTATCTTTAAAAAAGCAATACATAAAGAAATTATATATATATATATAATTTCATATTACATCTATATCATTATACATATATCATTTCATATGATATCATTAAAGAAATTATATCTTCCATCATGTATATGATAAAGTACAGAACTTTAACCCTGAGATCTATGGAAACTCAAAACCACTCTTGTAATTACCTAGTGGTAATTACATTTTATGCATTCTAGCTCTCAAGTAAAAAAAGATCATTTTCTATGTGAATGAGTTAATGTGTTTCTGGTCTGCAATAGGTCACTAAATGTTCTTCTCAGAGGAGAATACATTATATTCAATAATACATTTCTTCTTCAATTATATATTAATTTATTTGTTTCATAATCATCCTATTTGATTAAATATATGCTTAACATTGTATGGCATGTAATGCGTTCAAAAAAATATTTATGAGTAAGATGATCATGACCAGTAATACAGTTAATCACAAGCAGCACAAATCCCCCTGGGTAATTGAATCAAAGGTATGTTACTTAAAAGATACAATAAGCTCTCACAATTAACAGGAAGACCAGAAAAAGACACTTGACTGCTATTTAGAACTAAATCAGTTGCAGAGATTTAGGGACTGGATACAGAATATCTCATGATATGAATAGTCTACTCTTTCTTTTTACTTCTGATAAGAATCACATTCTAAGGAGAAAATATTGGATTTAATAGTTTTATCTACTGGCCATGGCAGAATACTGTCCATGCTTTTGTCGTAGCAGATCATGTTCAATTGGAAGAGATAATTCTTCTAAACAATATTGTGGTGCTTTTTAGAAGAGGTACGAAGAACTTCACAGCCAGAAAACAGCAAACACTTTTGAACACTGGTAAAACAACTCTAATTAATGAGCATGTAAGGTTAACTATTTAAATGGGCTAAAGAAAAAATACAATTAAAATTTTCCAAGTGGAAAAGTTTTGACAAACCACTTTGATTGGAGAAGCAATGAAGCATAGATTTAAAGTAAGAAAGCTTAGCCTCAAATCATGACTTTAAAATGTATAACAGTTTGATCTTGGACAGATAATCTTCTCTTCCTATTTCTTTATAGATAAATATGTTTTATCTATTTCATATTATTATATGAGTATTAACCATCAGTATGTGAGAAAAATGTTAATAAGTATGCAAATCGTAATAGAGTTTATTATTGCTTTGAAGATACTATGTCAGCCTTTTATTATACACATGAAACAATTTTAAAAGTTTTCTCAATATTTGCTTCCTAAGTATTCAGTTACAGGAAAACGGTGAACATAGGCACACCAGGAAGAATACAGTCTATTTTATTATTTTCTGCTAGTATATATTTTGATGACATATGAAAGTTATATATAATGTGTATATATATGTATGTGTATATATTTGTGTGTGTATATATACTTTCAAAAACTTTAAACCTTCAGAAATATTAAAAATAATCATTAATTGAACTCCAATTCTTTGATTCCACTCTACAGCAATAAGTATTATGCAAGATAACCCAACAGAAGCTGAGTGATATAGATAACATTTTCTGCTTTAAAACCTTCTTAATGCATTTTGAAAAGTTGTTATTCTCCACTCTTTAAGGATCAGTGAAGTGCAAAGTTCCCCCAAGTAAAGATACTCCAAAGAATGATTATAATGCTCAGTAACTCTGAGACCTAGATTATGTAAAAGCTTTTAGGTTTTAGACAAGAAAAAAGTAAATAGAAGTATAATATTTGTAAAATGGATTAATACAGTAAAAGGACAAATAATTCATCCTGAATAGGATAAAGGTAGTGACCTGTTTCTGATAAGTTCTTATAGCAAAATAATTCTATACAAGCCCTGATTTTTCTTTCATTACTTTTGTCTTTGAATGCTTTTGTGCTTTTAAATTCATTTTTCTTAAAAGTATATTTAGAGCACATACAACATGAAAGGCCCTTGGTGGGTATTGTGTGATATACAAATAATCTTAAACATGTATTTCACACTTCATGAAGCTATATTAAATAAGCAAAATATGAAAAAATACCACAAAGGGGAATGGTGTGCTAATTTAATTCAAACAGGACAATTTTAATGAGACAAAAAGAAGAAAATCTTTATGGAGAAAGTGTCATTTTGATGGGGAGTTGAAATATTGATAAGCTCTAGAAGCAATCAAATGTTTTTAGGAAATAATGAAGTAGGAAGAAAGATAGGTCAGGGAAATGAAACAACAGGAACCAAAGGCCAGTGTGTGGTCAAGTACAGCAGCGATCTGCAGATAGATCTTTGGAACTGAGTGTGTGGTAGAGATTCTGCTGTCAACCCCTTCAACTTTATAGATATGAAGAAGTCTCAGAGACTGTACACGCTCTCCAAGGACAATTCCTATGCAAGGCAGAACTGGAACACCACCATGTATCCTAGTTCTAAGTCACAATTCATTATTCTGCACTTTTGGTCAAAGTTTCAAGCACATAAAAATTAGGAGGAGAACATTACCACTAATGGCAGTTAGAAGTTGAAAGATTTATTAAGTTAGGTCTTAAACTTTATGAGAAGGTTTATAATTTTTACTGATCAGTTGTATGGTGTCAATGGAGATTTTAAATAATAAACAATCTCGGCTTTGTGTATTATTTTCTAAATATCAAAGATAAATTTTTCATTTTTCTATAGTACTATTTAATATTTGAAATCCTATGTGGCTATTTTACTATGTAAATTTGCATTTGAGTACAAACACATATCAGCCATTTTTAAATAATTCATTGAATGTATCTCTCAGGATAGGATATGTTATGCAGTAAGTAGTGCACGAAGACAAAATCTCAGAAGATTAACACCAAAGACATTTAGTGTATGCTCTCAGAACATTTGCTGAAAATCTGCAGGAAGCTCTGAGACAGTTTTTCCTCTCCCTAATGACTCAGTATTCCCAGCTTCTTCAAATTATTGCACCTTCATTACTTACTGCCATCAGAGAAGAGAAGGACAGGGTTTGAACAATGACCCTAAAATATCCCTACCCTGAAATGATGAACATCATTACCCCTCACTTTTTGTTGATCAAAGAAAGTCTCAAGCAGTCTCAACCTACTTCGAGAGATATGTGTATAGGAGAGGGAACAAATAAGACATCAGTAATGTCTACCCACCTTTGATTTGGCATTTTAAATCTTTATTTATGGATAAATTTAAATTCTAATTATTTCTCATCATCTTCCACAGATGTATGATATCAGTAATCAGGTACCCAGAAATAATAAAAATTAATTATGCCTATTTAACGCTCCAGCTTGTATTTCCACATGTATGATTGTTCTAATGTTACTGAACCAAACTGGAGTCTGCTCACCGGGAACAGCAAAGCCAGACACTGAATCTGAAAGTTCAGGGGAAAAGAGAGGCGTTTTTATTGCATGGTACCATGGAAAAAGAATAGGCAACTAACATTTTTTTTTAGTTTCAGATTATTACGGAGATGTAAATATTTTTGTTATAAGAATTTCTTTTCTACAGTTTAACTCAAAGTTATACAAGTCTGCCCACTACCTAAAGAGTGCGCATTGTCCCATTAAGTGTACAACCCCTTCTCCCCCAACATGATCGATTTCCATTGCATTTTACTTCTATATGTGCACATGAATGCTGATCAATTAGTTCCAATTTAATAGTGAGTACATGTGGTGTTTGTTTTTCCATACTTGCAATACTTCACTTTGGAGAATGGTCCCTAGTTCCATCCAGGTTGTTACAAAAGGTATTCATTATTTTTACAGCTGGGTAGTATTCCAGGGTATACATATACCACATTTTATTAATTCACTCATGAATTTATGGGTACTTGGATTGATTCCACAGTCTTGCAAATGTGAATTTTGCTACAATATACATTTGAGTACAACTGTCTTTTTGATAAAATGGATTTTTTTTTCCTTTGGGTAAATACCTAGTAGTGAGATTGCTGGATAATATGGTAGTTCTACTTTTAGTTCTTTGAGATATCTCCGTACTACTTTCGATAGAGGTTGTACTAGCTAGTAGTCCCACCAGAAGTGTATGAGTTTTCCTATCTCTCCACATCACACCAACATTTACTGTTTTGGGACTTTTTGATAAAAGCCATTCTCATTGGAGTTAAGTGATATCTCAATGTGGTTTTGATTTGCATTTTTCTGATCATTAGAGACATTAAGCACTTTTTCATGTTTGTTGGCCATTTGTCTTCTTTTGAAAAGTTTCTTTTGAAGATCTGGGCCCACTTTTTAATGGTGTTGTTTGATTTTTCTTGATGATTTGCTGGAGTTCTGTGTAGATTTTTGTTATTAGCCCTTTATTGGATGTATAGCATGAAAATATTTTCTCCCATTCTGTAGGTGGTCTATTCACTCTGTTCATTGTTTCCTGGGCTATTCAGAAGCTTTTTAATTTAATGAAGTCACATTTATTAATTTTTATTTTTGCTGTGATTGTCATTGGGTGGGGTCTTCTTTATAAATTCTTTGCCTAAGCTGATATGAAGAAAAATTTTCCCAACCTTTTCTTCTAGAATTCTTATACTTTCATGTCTTAGGTTTAATTCTGTTGTCCATCTTGAATTAATTTTTGTGAGTGGTGAGAGGTAAGGATACTGTTTCAATCTTGTACATGTTGCTATGTAATTTTCCCAGCTCCTTTTATCGAATAGGGATTCTTTTCCCCAGTGTATATTATTATCTGCTGTGTCAAAGATCGAAGGGAAATATGAGGATGGTTTGACATCTGGGTTCCCTGTACAGGTCCATTGGTCTAGGTCTCTGTTCTTGTGCCAGTACCATGCTGTTTTGGTTACTATAAACTTGTAGTATTTCTTGAATTCTGATAAAGTGATATCTCCTGTTTGTTTTTTCGCTTCAAATAGCCAAGTTGCTTTGGCTGTTTGAGCTCTTTTCTGGTTCCACATGAAGCGTAAAATTATTTTTTCTAAATCTGCCAAAAATGACATTTGTATTTTAATGGTGATTGCGTTGAATCTGTAAATCATTCTGGGTAGCATAGACATTTTAACAATGTTGATTCTGCCAGTCTATGAGCATGTTATGTTTTCCCGTTTGTTTACATCCTTTGCAATTCCCATCCTCAGTTATTTGTAGTTCTCCTTATAGAAGTACTTCACCTCATTGGTTAAGTATATTACTAGATATTTTATTTTCTTTGTGGCCATTGTGAAAGGTATTGAGTCTTTGATTTGATTGTTAGCTTGACTGTTGTTGGTGTATAGAAATGATTTTGATTTCTGTACATTGATTTTGTAACTGGAGAATTTGCTGAATTTATTTATCAATTCCAGGAGTCTCTTAGCAGAATCTTTGGGGTTTTCTAGATAGAAGATCATATCATCAGCAAAGAGTGATAGTTTGACCTCTTCTTTCCCATTTAGATACCTTTAATTTCCTTCTCTGGCCTGATTTCTCTGGCTGGTATTTCTAGTACTATGTTGAATAAAAGTGGTGACAGTGGGCAAACTTGTCTAGTTCCAGTGCTAAGTGGGCATGCTCTCAACTCTTCCCCGTTTAGTATTATTATGTTGGCTGTGGGTTTGTCCTATATAGCTTTTATAATTTTGAGGTGTGTTCCATCTATGTCTATTTTGTTAAGAGTTCTTATAAAACGGTGCTGGATTTTGTCAAATGCCTTTTTTGCATCTATTGAGATGATCATATGGTCTTTGTTTTTGCTTCTGTTTATGTGGTGAATCACATTTATGAATTTTTGTATGTTAAACCATCCTTGCATCCCTGGGATGAAGCCCACTTGTTCATCGTGGATTATTTTTTTGATGTGCTGCTGAATTCAGTTTGCTAGAATTATGCTGAAAAATTTTGCATTTATATTCATAAGGGATATTAGTATGTAGTTTTTCTTTTGTGTTTTGTTCTTTCCTGCGTTTGGTACCAAGGTGATAACTGGCTTTGTAGAATGAGTTGGCAAGGATTCCTTCCATCTCAATGTTATGAAATAATTTCTGCAACATGGGTACCAATTCTTCTTTGTAGGTCTGACAGAATTCAGCTGTGAAATGATCTGGTCCATGACATTTTTTGTTGGAAGATGTGTTAGTGTTGCTTCAATTTTGTTGCTCATAATTGATCTGTTTAGGAGTTATATTTCCTCCTTATTGAGCCTTGGAAGGTTGTATGTTTCCAATAATTTGTCCATTTCCTCAACATTTTCAAATTTATGGTCATAGAGATTTTTAGAGTACATAGAGTATATAGAGATGATATTTTGTATTTATGTGGTATCAGTTGTAATATCTCCTTTTGAATTGAACTAGTTTGGGTATTTAATATTTCAGCAGAGGTTGTTTAACTTCCATGACTTTGCCTAGAGTTGAGTGTTGCTGTTGGACTTAATTCTAATTTTATTGCACTGTGGTCTGAGAAGATACATGGTATAATTTCTATTTTTCTGAATTTGTTGAGACATGTTTTGTGGAGTAAGATATGATTGATCTTAGAGGACATTCCAGGTGCTGATGAGAAGAATGTATATTCAGTAGTTTTGAGGTAGAATGTTCTGTAAATGTCTGTTAGTCCCATTTGTTCTAGAGTCCCATTTAGGTCCAGTATTTCTTCATTTATTTTCTGCTTGGAGGATCTGTCCAGTTCTGTCAGTGGGGTGTTGAGGTCCCCAGCTATGATGATGCTGCTCTTTATCACTTTGTTTAGCTCTAGTAGGGTTTGCTTTATGAATCTGGGTGCACCTGTGTTAGGTACACAAATATTTAAGATTATTATGTCTTCTTATTTAATTGCTCCCTTTACCATCACATGATGACCATCTTTGTCTTTCTTTAGTATTGTTGAATTGAAGTCTATGGTATCTGATATGAGAATGGCTACACCTGCTTTATTTTTATTTCCATTTGCATGGAATACTGTTTTCTGTCCCTTCACCTTGAGTCTGAATGAATCCTTGTGGGTTAGATGAGTTTCCTAGAGATAGAAGATACTTGGCTTATATTTTTCTATCCATTCAGCAAGGCTATATCTCTGGAGTTAAAGCCATTTATGTTTATTGAAAGAATTGATAAGTGGTGTGCATTTCTGTTCATCTTGTTGGGTACAACCTTATTGCTTTATTGTACCTCGGGGGTCATTATGGTATTTGGGTTCTGAGCTTTAGGTTTTTGGGTGATTTTGTACTGGTTGTTTTCTTTTGTGCTGATCAATGCATAATGCAGATCTGAGTACATCTAGTAGGGCAGTTCTGGTCTTGACAAATTCCCTCAGTGTTTCTTTGTCTGAAAAAGTCTTTATTTCTCCCTCATATAATGAACTTGATTTTGCATGATTCAAAATTCTAGGCTGGCCATTATTCTGTTTGAGAAGATGCAGAATGGGGCACCAATCCCTTCTGGCGTTTAAGGTCACAGTTGAAAATTCTAAAGTTAGACCTGATGAGTTTTCCTTTGTAAGTTACCTGATGTTTTTGGCTTATGGCTCACAGTAGTATGTCCTTCATGTTAACTTTGGCCAGTCTGATGACTATGTGTCATAGTGTTTGCCTCTTTGCAATGAATTTCCCAGATGTTCACTGAGTGTCTTGTACATGGATATCTAAATTTCTAGCAAGACCAGTGAAGTTTTCCTCAATTATTCCCTCAAATAGATTTTCCAAGCCTTGTGTATTTTCTTCTTCATGCTCAGTGATGCCTCTGATTCTTATGTTAGGCTTCTTTACATAATCCCATATTTCTTTTAGGCTTTGTTTGTTCCTCTTATTTCTCTGTTCTTTATCTTTGATTGACTTGTTTAAATCAAAGGTATTGTCTTCAAGCTCTGAGATTCTTTCTTCTGCCTGATCTAGTCTATTCTTAAAACTTTCTGCCATTTTTTGTATTTCCTTAAAATAATTTTTCATTTCCAGAAGTCCTATTTGACTTTTTAAAATAATTAAATTTCTTTAGTAAATATTTCATTCATTTCCTGTATTGTTTTTATGGTTTCTTTGTGTTGTGTTTCTGTTTACTCTTGTATTTCATTGAGCTTCCTTATAACCCATATCTTGAATTCTTTGTCATTTCAGTATTTTCATTTTGGTTGGTATACATTGGTAAGGAGCTATTGTTTTCTTTTGGGCATGTCCTTTTGCTCTAATTTTTCATATTTCTAGAGTTCTTTCACTGTTTCCTTCTCACTGGGCCTCTCAATTGAGACCTGGGGTTACAAGGTCTGGCGTGTAGGCCTGTTCTGGTCCCTGAGGATCAATCTCTGAATGTGCCAGGGAGAGGAATGCTGGTCCTGAGTTGCCTATGTGTTGTTCAAGCAAATTTGGTGAACCTTTCAGGTTATCCCTGACCTGCTATCTTTATCTCTTTCCAGCAGTATGGATTTAGTTGGGTCCTCCAGCTTAGTCTCCACGATGACAGCTGGTACTTGAGTATGAGTCAGCTACTCTGTTTGCTTGAGTTGGATGGTGCTATGCTGAGCTATAGGGTTATTCCCCTGTCATTGGTTGATGTTTGTGTTGAAGAGTCAGCTGCTAAGATGTTCTTTTTTGCCCATGATAAGCTCTGGTCCCCCAGGGAGGAAACACAAGTACCAAATACCCCAAGCTTTAGAAGGGACTCTGTAGCTTCCAAGGGGTTGCTTGATCTCTACTCCCACTGTGGTAGGGGAAGGAGTAAGGAAGGTCATAACTGGATTACTGGAGCCTGAAAGGCTTTGCAAAGCCTTGGTGAGGTTCTGAAGTTGCTTTTCCAGCCAATAGGGGCAGCTGCTGGTATGAGGTTCAGGACATGCTTTCCAAAATGGGAACGGTGTTCCTGAGGGAGGAGCCTAAACACTTGGATGCTAAAGCCCCAGGCCAGGCTCTTTCCACCCTTGTCCAATAGCACAGTTTCTCTGTGGGGAGGGTGAGCACCCTCCAAATTGCTCCTCCCTGGAACCGCACAGCATATTCCCATCAGATCAGTCCGTGAGAGTTCCCTCACCACCCAAGTCCAGCTCTCGAAGTTCCCCCTAGTCCTTGTGTCTAACCCACTAGTGTGTGTCTACATGAAACACTGGTGGGCAGAGGGTTCCCCAATTGTGTGCCTCTATTCCAACACAAGACCCCAAAAGAAGAGGATTGGGCCCCTCTATCCTCAGGGACCTCAGCCAGGGGCATGTTCCCACTTGAGAGAAGCAACCACTTGGGAATTTCTTGGCTCAGGGTGAACCCCCCAGTGTAATGAGTGGGGGAAGGGGCCCTACCTCCCATTCAGCTGGTGTGCCTGAGGCCTTTGGTTGCCATGGAACTGTGGGCTACTCTATTACTCTCTGAATGTCACACCTCTATCCAATATGATCATTCTCTAGCAGGGGTTGAGGGGTGAGCATGCTCACAGATACCCATGTCTCAGCACCCCACAACACTCCCTAGTCAAATATGTCCATGAGGGTTTCCTTGTCACCCAAGTCCAGGTCCAAGACCTCTCCTCTGCATCTCCCTGCACTACTCTTTTGTCCAGTGGGGCACTGGGACCAGCCCACCTATCTGAGCTGCTAGTGCACAATCCCATGAAACACTAGGGGGCAGGTACCTCCCAAGTTGTAGCAGGCCCTGTTCTCCATGGTGAGCTCAGCCTGGAAAATGCACCCACTGTAGAGAAGCAGCCATGCATGAGATTCTTGATTCAAATTACTCTCATGGTTGCAATGGGTGGGGGAATGGCTGCGGCTCCTAGTTGCCCAACCTGAAAATGCTTTCTCAGATGCCATGGTTTTATGGGAGGTGCAGAGGGGGAAGTAACTAGGTGTAAGAAAACTGACACTCTGGTCTCTTGTGGCACTCTCCTTTGGGGTGCCCCTTATGGATGCCCAAACTCCTGGGGCTCACTGGTTCACCCCACTATTCGGAAAAGTTTTCAGTATACTTTTTGTGCCATTGTTCACTAAAGGCATGTAGGTGGGGAGAGGAAACTCCCCTAACCCTTTCACTGGGCTCTGAGCCTCTCTGGGTTAGATCTGCACTGGTATCTTCTCTTCTCTTCTCTTTTTTTTCCCTCAGCTTCACAGTTTTTCTCTGTGGGGTCCCAGTCATCTCTTTCATCTCTCTTTGTGATCCATACCTGAGTGTTGTGACTCCTCCCCACTCTCCTCAGTTCAATAGCCTACCTTCCAGCCAGGACAGTCCCACAAGCAATGTCTCTGGTTGACCATCTTGGTTCTCTTCCACAACTAACACTTAAGACCTGAACTCCCTTATGGCCTACAAGTAAGATTTTTTAAAGACAGTGGTACATTTCAAGCAGGCAAAATTGTAACTCAGTATATAGATATTGGTCTGGCCCCAAAAGATGGGATATCCTTAATTGGGTCCCATAGATAATAGGTAGATTCAGGGATTCTTGGATTAGTGGGAAGGAGTGTTAAGATCGGTGTAACTCTCTCCAGGACCCTAAAGGAGAAATCTAGAACAGAGAATTGTGGTCAGAGTTTAAGTCTTCAGTTGCCCCTTATCTGGATTTTCCACCCATGGATATTTCTGGAAAAAAAAAAAAAAACAACTCAAGAACATATGTTAACATGCCACCATTTAGTTTCTATGGGGAATCAAAATACCTAGTGTCTGTAGTTTGCTTGGAGGGCCATTGTTATTCCCACTCACTTTTCAAGACTAGCAAGGTGCCCACAACTTCCTCTAAAAGGACTCAAAAGTTTTATTTCCTTTCCTGTGGGGCCCAGGAGGCCCCTAAGAGGGGTCCCTGCTTCATCTCACTAATTCTATTGATTTTTCTTTTTTTCAAAATTTTTAAAAGATTTCCTCATAGTTGATTTCACAATTATGTTATTTCACAAATGCTTTACCAATTTTAGCTAATTTGAAATGGTAAAAAAAAAAAGAGAGAGAAAATGTTCCTTTAACTTTCAGCCTTAAGAATATGATAGATTCATGTTTTGCAAAATTCTCTGTATACATTTCATTGTATCTCCTGCAATAGCACACTTATATTAACACTTGTTATATTCCACTCCAAAATTTCTCTGTGGATACTAGAAGAACCAGAAAATGTTGATTTTACAATACCTGTTAAGAGTTTTATTAGTTTTTGACCTATGCAAAAAAGACGTTTCTCATAATCCTTAAATTTCTTATTGGTTAGAATACATATTTCCCTCCATCCTCCACACCTTGTGACATATGCTTCATCAACTTTTAAAGGGAAACAATTTTTCTCTTTTGAAATTAAAGTAAAGCAAACACAGTAGGATATGCAAATGTTCATTATGCCAGTTATCGAAACTCCACAGGAAACCTTTATCTCACAAAAGACTGTAAATTTCCCTACATCACAGGGAAACTTAAAATTGTGGACTAAGGTACTCTAAATTGAAAGTGTTGCTTTCTCTTCTAATGCATCAAGTCTTATTCCTTGCTTTCAGCCATTCTCAATATTTTTTGCCACTGTTCAATTCCAAACATTTTTTCTATAAGTAACTTCAAAATGATACCCATGTAAATGACATCTTTTCATTTTAACTTGAAAGTTATTATGCTCAAAGTAATTTAAGTGATATATTTGCCCACTGATGTTTAAACATTATGTGCATGGATTATTTTAAAATGTGTAGATTAAGATTATGTATACCTTTTGAAAAGTGGGATTGAAATGGAACCATATTAACTCTTCTTCCAATATGTTACTTCATGCTGCAAAAATTTGCAGTTTCTTTTTTGGATTATTTTAAATGGCCAGTGTCTTTGATTTCAAAAGGAAATCAATATTAAAGGAAACAGATTATTCTGCATGGCACCAAATATCCACTTGGATTAACAGCCCTACATAACTTTCAACTATTTTCAACATTAATAAATTGGAAAACTCTATAAAAGATGAAAATTCTGTACTAAATTCTATGATCTTGTTTTAAAGGATGTGTTACAGAATTAATAATTTTTTCTACAATAATTTAGGAATCAAATACTTGTAGTTCCACTTTTATCAATTTCTCATTATACCAAACTTTAGAAAAGATTTCTTTATCAGATATTCAAAAGATAGAGTTTTTTCTTCTTATAATTAACATTCTATTCCATTTAAGTGAAACTGCAATCTTCAACTCCCTCTGCATAAATTGAATTTCTACTTTTTTTTTTTTTTTGTTACACCTTAACTGGGATATTTTTCACTTTATTCAAGAAGAGAGAGTTGAAATGTTTATTGTCTTAATAGATGTGTTTAACCACATCTGTTTTATACCCTAACATACCTCATTAAGTCAAAAGACAAACTAGTTGTTTTTATATGTGTGCAGTTGACTGTGTATGTGTCTGTGTGTATATTGTGGGGTATTTGTTAGGAAAGAGCAATGCTCTACTGCTCAGGTTATTTGAAAATATTCTAAGAGAGAAAAGTAAATACGTCTATCAAAAGAAATGCGATGCTACCTCTGTATAAGTTTTAAAGGCTTCCTTTTAAGCAATCCTTCTTAGAAACTTTGAACTTCGTAGGTGATTTTATAGATATGACTTTATAGATATGAAGTACTTTTAAGCTTCCTACCTTAAGATTTCTTTTAAATCCTCCTAATCTTTTCAATGAGATTAAGCTTTACTAAGAACTGAGTCTGATAGAGTAGCACTTATAGTGGGGGAGATGCCTAGAAAATCAGAAAAAAAGATGGGATATTAGAAATCTCACTAATAACTCACTACATGATAAAAAGAAAAATTTCTATTTATAGACTATATCTATGCATACATTTTTAAAATAGCATCATATATTGTTTATAATTTTATGAATCGACTTCACAAATATAACTGTGGTCCAAAATGATTTCTATTCTGAAGACTTCCTGAGTCATTGCAATCGTTTTTAGAGTAATTTCATTAAAATATTGCTTTTAGAATAATTTCAATGATGGATGTCATTCATAGTAACGTATGTGTGAATTCTACAGTACCTTGCTCTTATATAATACATCAGAGCACTGCATTTAAAAAAATACTTCAAATATATAAAAATTAAAATATTTTAATATTTTTCTGCTAGATCACCAAATTGACAAAGGAAAATAACACTGGATCACTAAAAGTAAAATGATCTCAGTGGGCGCTTCATCCTTCTGTATTTTTTTTTTTTTTGCACATATTTCAATTTAACAAAAAGGAAGAATCTACCACACTGCATTCTTTTAAAATGAAGGAACAAGGCCGGGCGCGGTGGCTCATGCCTGTAATCCTAGCACTCTGGGAGGCCGAGGCGGGTGGATCGCTCAAGGTCAGGAGTTCGAGACCAGCCTGAGCAAGAGCGAGACCCCGTCTCTACTAAAAATAGAAAGAAATTATATGGACAACTAAAATATATATATAGAAAAAATTAGCCGGGCATGGTGGCGCGTGCCTGTAGTCCCAGCTACTCGGGAGGCTGAGGCAGTAGGATCGCTTGAGCCCAGGAGTTTGAGATTGCTGTGAGCTAGGCTGACGCCACGGCACTCACTCTAGCCTGGGCAACAAAGTGAGACTCTGTCTCAAAAAAATAAAAAAATAAAAAATAAATAAAAAAAAAATAAAATAAAATGAAGGAACAGAAACCAGTATAAATAATCTGAAATTAATAGAAGATGCTAAGAATTTTTTTCCAAAGCCTTTCTGCCAGATTGGAATAGATTTGCACATAGATATATTATGTGGAAATCCAAATGCAAAAGCTTCAGTATAAATACATACCAAGCTGCTATATTATCATCTTTTAGTTTTCAGCAGTTTCTTTTTGAATGTATCTGTTATGTTTTGTTGTTGTTTTATTTTTTATGTTTAGAGTTAAATGTATTTACTGAATCTGTAGATTTGTGTCTTTTAGCACAGTGGGAATACATTCAGCCATTATTTCTTCAAAATTTTTTTAGAAATGCAATTCTTCCTTCTCTTGGTACTCTGAGGCATAAATGCTAAAAATTCTATTTTCTCACAGGTCTCTGAGGCTCTAATCATATTTTTCATTATTTTTTTCTCCTTTTATTTAGATCCTTTATTGATCTGCCATCAAGTTCACGTATTCTTCTCTGTCATCTTCATTCTGAATTGAGCCCACTCAGTAAAAATTTTTTTTGCAAGTATTTCATTTTTCAGTTGTAGAATTTTTATCTGGGTCTTCTTTATATCTTTTATTACTTTGCTGAGGCTTTTATTTATCTGTTGGTTTCAACAGTGTTCTCATTTATTGGGGCATTTTTAAATAGCTATGTTGAAGTCTGTCAGATAAATACAACATCTCAACATTGGCATCTGTTGATTGGCCTTTCCCATGTGAAGCTGAGATTTTTCTGGTCTGGTTCTTCATGTTTTAGTAGTTTTAGACTATCTCTTGGGCATTCTAAATAACATTTATGAGACATTAGGTCTTATTTAAATCCTATTAAGAATATTGGTAGTTGGCCGGGTGCAGTGGCTCACGCCTATAATCCTACCACTCTGGGAAGCCAAGGCAGGAGGATCACTTGAGCTTAGGAGTTGGAGACCAGCCTGAGTAAGAGGGAGATCCCGTCTCTACAAAAATAGAAAAATTAGCCAGGCATGGTGGCCTGAACCTGTAATCCCAGCTATTCAGGAGGCTGAGACAGGAGGATTGCTTGAGCCCAGGAGTGTAATGTTGCGGTGAGCTATGATCACGCCATTGCACTCTATCCTGGGCAACAGAGCGAGACCGTGTCTCAAAAACAAAAACAAAATAAAGAATATTGGCAGTTTAGTTTTAGAAAGCAGGTGATCTGGTTAGGTTCAGACCACAAATTCCAAACTGTCTTCTGTGAGCTTGTGTCCCCAATGTCCATTCAGTTTTTAAACAATTGTTTTACTATTCATATTTATCCTGGGTGTTTGTCACCAGTGGTCAATCCAAGATATGGGTGGTGGTCTGTTACTACATTGTCTTTGGTATACCGAATAGAATCAGAGATCCACATGTGTGCATATCAACTCACACCTGGACTCAGCTGGACTCAGCTCAGGGGTGAGTCCAGGACTTTATTAAAAACTTGATGGGGTCACTTTGCTTAGCTCCTTCCTCTCTGCTATCTCCCCTATGCATCCAGTTCCCTGTGTACTTCATTCTTCTTTCCAGAAAGCTGGAATTTAATTACTTTACTCTGCACTTCTGTGACTTCACCCACATCTGATGTCAAGAAGGAAAGGATAGACAATGAAAAAAAAAACAAAACAAAACAAAAAAAAATCAGGGCTTGTCCCCACTCTCTTGGAACAACAACTCTAGCCAAAAGAAAGTTAAGTTCCCTCCCTCATAGTTTTGGCAATTATGGGCTACTGACACCGTCAGCTACCACCATCACCATGGAATTGCTTGGTGCAAAGAATAAGAGAAAAGAAAAATTTGGGGGGCAGGTGGGATGGCGAAGGAATTCTATATTCTCTTTGAACATTAGGAGTCCTCTTTGGGTCACAATCAGAGTTTCCCTGTAACTTTGTCTCTGCCCCAGTGTCCAGTTCTCAAGCATTGCATTTAGACCATGTATATTGGAGGGAGAAAAAAGATATACTCACTGTCATTTTGGTCTTCTACTGATTCTACCTGCTTCTCTGAGTCCTCAAACAGCTGCTGATTGCTTTCTGCCCAGGTTTTACAGCTGTATTCAGTAGGGAATACTAATAGCAGAGTGAATTATGTTTATTTCACCTTCCCTGGAACCAGAGTTGGTCTACCTCGACAACAGTGTCTCTATCTTGATTTTTATATTCCCTACAAGTAATTAAATTTCAGTTTTGATGTTGTTTTGAAATCCTAGGAATTTTTAACATTTTTAAAATATATTGCAAATAATTTTGATCCTTACCCATGATAAATTGATCATTTAAAAACATAATCATATTCCTAGTTTATTTTACAGAAACTGTGATCACACATCAATGATTTTTCTTTCTAGTGCAATCTTTACTTTTGACATATCTTTAATTATTTTTCTTTTACATGATCTGTTGATTCACTTATTCATCTTTAATGTTTTTTCATTTGGATAGTCTATTTTGTCTTTTTAATTTATTAAATATTCCTAATTCTTTCCATTTAATATCACTGCCTATGTCTGGATTCTCAATATTATAAAAGTGTATATTCATACAAAATTTTTGCTTGTTTAGACATATGTTAAGGCTAGTGCTCTTCTGAATTTTTCTATTATTACCTATATTCTTCATATTTATTTTCAGAATTTTTTTCCATATGCATGGGAAATCATATTAGTGAACCCCTTCCAAAAAAAGAAAACATTGGAATTATAATTCAAATTGCATTAAATTTTACATTAATGCTTGAGGACTAACATTATTATATTATTAAGTATTTCCATAGATAAGCATAGTCTGACTTTTTCTGGTAGACTAATTTTTTTGGCTGCTGCTATTTTGGGTCTTTAATATACAAAAGATTCATTTTTTAGACTTAAGTAACTATAATTTTGATAATATGCATCAGTTTATGTTCAAATTTTGTCTATATTTTTGGCATTTTTATTGTGAGAATATTTTTATGATGTCATTTTATCTCCTGGAGAATCTTTGTTAGGTCAAGTTTTATATATGGCTGGAAACAAGTTGGGATAACAAATAGAACAGAGAGTAACTTTTCAGCCTTGGATTAGTGGTGACTTTGGAAGTCAACTTTATTTTAAGTCAGTGTCAGGTTTCTTCTGAGAACTTTTAGTAAACAAAATCTATGCTGCTCACTAATAACCCCAAAAACATTTATAAAAGATCAGTGGTTTTTATTACGGGAACTATATCATAAATGTAGGAGAATACCAACTGATGGTGTCTCTTCTCCTCAGCTAATAAGGATAGCCACTTGATGTATATAACCTAAGTTTAATTATTTAGCCAAATTTATTTAAAAAGAAAAATGCAAAGACTATGAAAGAATACTTATTTCAACTTTGCTGGATTTTCCAGAACAGTCTCCAGTATTCATCATGTTTATAATAGAGCATAGTTTTAGTATTCTTCATCCTCTTAATAGAAGGTGACTGTGCTGTTGTCATCCACTCAGTTGCACAGGACAAAATTTCAATCAAAGTGTTATCTTCAATGCCAAATATTTTCCACATATTCCCCATACCATCTACCAATACATGTTTGAGCCTTGCTTCTCTAATATCTCTGAAAGCTGACATTTGCCATCACCTATGTTAAAATCTTGCCCAGTACTTGAACATATCCTATATAGATTCCTGCAAGACCCTCCTAAGGGTATCTCTCCACCAGTAATACACATGTTGAAACCACATAATCACCAGTGATGTCATCAGTTATCAACTCCTTTGCTGCAATAACTTGCTTACCTTGTTTATTATCAATGTAGTACATGCCTCTAACATGTGGGCTCATTCATTGATCTTATTCTTTCTTTTTTTTTTTTTTTTTTTGAGACAGAGTCTCACTCTGTTGCCCGGGCTAGAGTGAGTGCCGTGGCTTCAGCCTAGCTCACAGCAACCTCAAACTCCTGGGCTTAAGCGATCCTACTGCCTCAGCCTCCCGAGTAGCTGGGACTACAGGCATGCGCCACCATGCCCGGCTAATTTTTTGTGTATATATATTTTAGTTGTCCATATAATTTCTATTTTTAGTAGAGACGGGGTCTCGCTTTTGCTCAGGCTGGTCTCGAACTCCTGACCTCGAGCGATCCACCCGCCTCGGTCTCCCGGAGTGCTAGGATTACAGGCGTGAGCCACCACGCCCGGCCTGATCTTATTCTTTCTTTCCTTCTCAAAGCAACCATACTACCAGTGGTCAACTTTTTGTAGATTAGAAGTAATTTATTGTAAACGTGTGTCTTCTCCAGTGCAGCTTTCATTTAGTGTTTTTCTATATATTATGACAAAAGGAGAACATATTATGCATATCTGTCCTTTAAATTCAAAGAAAACAGTCTTTCACGTTGAGAAATGTGTTCTAATGCTTGCTTTGTAAATTTTTAGCAGTTTTTTTTTTTTTTTTACTTCAGCTTATTATGGCCGTACAAAAGTTCAGGTTATATATATTGCCCATGCTCCCCCCATACCCCCGAGTCAGAGCTTCAAGCATGTCCATTCCCCAGACAGTGCGCATTGCACTCATCATGTAGGTATACCCCTATCGCCTCCCCATTTTTTATGCATCTTCTTTGTTGATGTTTGCAGACAATAGACTGTAAATTTGTTGTCTTGTTGTTTTCCTAACAGTATTTAAACAATTTATACTATAAGAAGAAAATAAAAGATATCTCTCTAATTGTTTGTGGATTTTGGCCTTTTGCTACTAAGTGAGAAATTTTAAAATAAAATTCTAAGTGTTTAAACTTGTTTGGTGACATTGTGTGAAATAGTGACTCAAGAATTGCATAACTTTAAATGGTGTTCAAAAAGTGTAGTTTATCTTAATTTTCAAGATAATTATGTAATGTCTTACTGATTTTCATGGCTTTATACAACCATTCACTAACATCTCACAACACATTGTATAAGTCATGATTTATCATTAATGATAATGGATAAGTGACCATATTTCAAATTGTTGTGATTTTGAGTCTTTTGGGGGGGGCTGGCATTGTTAATCAGATTGGACTATTCTTACTTTATAATGGGTTTGAGCTAATTATACTTTGAGCAATATCAGCAATGCTTTTTTTCAGTTGTGTTCTTATTACTGTTAATTTTATAATTTTATCTTATTTATTGTGTTTTTTTGCTTATCTATTTTACAAAGTTAAATTTTACTAAATCTAGAAAATATTCTTAACTTATTTGGACATGTTCAACATCATAGTATTTTGAAAGTTAACAAGCCAGTCTGGGCTGCTCAAAGAAGTCTGGCAGCCACTGACAACTTTCCCCATTATAGGACCTCATACTCTTCCCTCAGAATACCTTATATGTAGTATGAACTACATGAAATACCCTATAGAATGAATGATCATACATATGTCTATCTGAATATTAAATACTTTTAGGACATGAGTCCATTTTTTCTTATGTTTAGATAAATATACATACAAATAGAAGTTATAATATTTTCTTCCTGTACATTCCAATGGATTTTTAATATATATATATATATATATATATATATTTTTTTTTTTTTTTTTTTTTTTGCTTTCCTGGGTATATATCACCCTAATTTGTGGACCTTTTATAGACTGCTGGGAGATATTATTACAGGTAAATGTGATTTCTATTTTTTTTTACATTGTGTTTTTTTTTTTTTTCCTTTTATTCTGGACTATTTATCTTCTATAGCAGCAATCCCCAACCTTTTTGACACCAGGGACCAGTTTCATGGCAGACAATTTTTCCACAGACCTGTGCTGGGTGGATGGTTTCAGGATGATTCAACTGCATTACATTTATTGTGCAGTTAAACCTCTCTGCTGATGATATTCTGTATTTGCAGCTGCTCCCCAGCACTAGCGTCACCGCCTCAGCTCCACTTCAGATCATCAGGCATTAAATTCTCATAACGAGTACACAACCTAGATCCCTTGTGTGTGTAGTTTACAGTAAGGTTTGCGTTTCTATGAGAATCTAATGTTGCTGCTGATCTGACAGGAGGTGGGTCTTATGTGGTGATAAGAGAGATGGGGAGTGGCTGTAAATACAGATGAAGCTTCCCTCCTTAGTCTGCCACTCACCTCTTGCTGTGCAGCTCGGTTCCTAACGGGCCACAGACTGGTATTTATCTGCATCCTGGAGGTTGAGGATTGCAGTTCTATAGGATCTGATAGTTGTTTTAATCAACTTATTATTGTGTGGCATAGGATAACCAGAAATATAACCAGAGCATCCAGTCATACCAAACCTATACATATTGCTGAACACTAATCTATCCCCATGTACTCTGTCATTCACTGTGGTGAAATATGACATGTTATTTCTTCTGCATTTAACTGTCCCTTAACAAGCTCACTTCCTTGCATCCCGACTTCCCCTCCTTGACAGATCTGCGAGAATGTTTATTATTGTTGCTATTACATTTATCATGCATCATCAATAAGCAAATCCTAGGAAAGGGATATATATTAATTCACTAAAGGATACATTGATACATTCTCAGTGTTATTGCCTATTACTTAAATGTTACTGCAATGGTTATGGCAATCACAGTAATAAAATAAAATACCTCATACTTAATAATAGCAGGCCATTAAATCACATAAATGTCTGAGAGCTCTCTGGGGAGTGTTAAAATTGAGCAGCCAAAATCAGCTGGGGGAAAACAATTTGAATATCTTTTACTTTTTCTTTTTTTTTTTTAAATACAGTAAATCATATGGGAAATCGTAAGCCATCTATAGTCACAAATGTATGGTCTTTGATATTTTATATTGTCTCTATAAAATAAAGCATGATCAAGAAGATCCTCAAACTATTTATTTGTAAAACATAAAAATAACCTTGGTCAAATTTTATTCTGATATTACGTTTAAACCTTTTCCTTACAACATATCAAAGTATTAGTGACTAGATACCCAATTTTAAAGAAAAATTGATACATCGACTCTGGACAAAAATAATTTGCAATGATTCTAGATAAAATGAGGCAGCAAATAAAAAGAAATGTAATGCATTCCAATGCATTATTTTCTGCTGTGGTTTACATATTTGCCAAGGTGTCTGGTAATTAGATTACCATGCTTAATGAGATTGTTGGAGGAGAATGTATTTTCCCCGTTTAGTTAGTTCATTCTCTCTTCAAGTCATTTTGAGTGCTTATTGTGTATTAGGCAATGTTCTCGCACTGGAAGTGTAACAGAAGATAATACAGTTCCTGATGGAGGTTTCACTCTGCTGGAGAGACAAACAGTAAACAAAACAACAAAGATATTATAAATTGGCAATCAAAAGATGCTCTTGAGAAAATTCAGCAGAGTAAGAAGGATTGGGTATGGGGGAGTGTGTCCTGTATGATATAGGGTTTTTAGGGGAGACTTCTCAGATAAGCTGACATAGAGAAGAGATCTGATGGAAGTGAGATGGTAAGAAAATAGATATCTGGAGGGAGAGACTTCAGACACATAAAGCACAGGCCCTGAGGCAAGTGAGATTGCCTTGTGTTCAAGAACCAGCAAACTGTACGGTTGGATCTGAGTGAGCAAGAGACAGAGTGGTAGGAAAGCAGATTAAGGGGGTGGGGGTACTTCCATAGGCCATTGTAAGTATTTTACCTTTACTTTAAAATGGAAAGCAATTAGGCATGCTCTGATTTGCATTTTCAAAGACGATATCTATCTCCAGTGAAATGAGAAAATGGCCACAACAAGGCCCTGATATAAACTGAAGTATGCCCCTCCCAGTTTGCCTGAAGGCTGGGGCAATAGAGACAGAACTATTATTTAAATGCAGTAATCCTTAAAGTATTCTCTGACAGATATTAGATTAGAAGTAGGAGAAATAGGAAATGACCGACTTTATATTCAGTTCACTATCAAAGAAAGGGAAGGGTGAAGAAGACAGAAGATAAAACATTCTGAGACTTTTGCTTAGATAATGAAAGTTTATTAAGGAAGGGGGACAGTTGCTTAAACTCTTTATGTTTAAATTTTCTCATCTAGGAAGTAGGGATAATATTACTGGCTAGTGGTAATAAATGGTAATAATTGTTGCTGTGGTTTTTATCATTACTGTTATTGTAAATATCTCGTTTATTGTGCTGATTAAAAAAATCAGGTTTTTAAGCCTATAGTCTAAGAGCTAAATGTCAAACTATAACATATACTTTAACATAATGAATTGTCCCTATGGATCCTTTTATAAATAATCTAATGCTGTTTACCCTCAGTAAATAAGCAAAGTTTATTTTCAGTACTACTCTCAATTATCTAATGAAGCTCATAAAAGCCACCTTCACCACACCCCACTGAGATTTGGTGTAGGAACATTAAGTTAGAATTTTAAATAAATGTAATTGTTTTACTGTAGCACAATGTCTAGAAAATGTTAATGTTAAATATGATTAGACAAATTTTATAATACCAGTAGAAACTAGACACCAGATGAAAATTTTAGGATTGGTTTATGTAAACAATGATATTAAGTATTTGATGAGAATAAACTCTCACACAGTTCTTTATGCCCTATGGAGACATGAAAACATGATTTACAGCATGAATATCTATTATTTTCCTGCCAAAATAAAAAATATTTTTCATTGACCCTAATAAAATGACCTAAGGACTCAGTATCATTAACAGATTTTGATGATAGATGCTTGATTTCAGCTTTTACATTAACAATCAAAATAAGATGAAGTGTAATAAACTTGTTTGCCCTATTTATTAATGCATTGGCTCAGTAAATGATAAATTTGGTAATTTGATGGTAAAATTTGGAGGTAAGTCTACTAAGAATGTTTCTAATATTTAAAAATACAAATAAAAGTGATATTTAAAATTCAATGCTATTTTATATGCATTTATCTCTTGAAAATACTTTAAAAAATTATTGACAGATGTGGCAAAAAAAATCACTTAAATCCAAGTTAGCAAACGTGGATTGAATATAGCATCTGAATTTAAAATGTTTCAACTTTTAAATATTGCATAGATACTTATTGGTAAGTACCTCATCATTCTAAGAACTTGGTTGTAAGGATGTTAAGAAAGAAAGAAAGTAATCATTCCCAATGCATTTGTTAGTATAGACATTTCTCTTTTGAACCAAGGATAGATTATACTAGGGCTTATTTATTTGCCCCTGTCTGCAACCTACTTACAGACCTCAGTTACAAGAATAATGAATCTACTTTTGAATACATATTTTTAAAGTGCAACATCACCGTGCGAACTCTTTGTCTGTTTTCTACTTCATCACTTTATATTGTTCTTTCATGAGACCTGGCATTAAGAAAACAGTATCTGAAATAGTGGAGATTTTTAGTTTTCTTCATTTCAGAATTTATTCTAGGCTTTTCATTTGGCTTTATGTTTATAACTTTAGAAATGTATTTGAAAATACACTTGTCACAAGGACACAATGAATAAAAAAGGAGGGAGAGCTGAAAAATAGCTTTTTTCAAATGGCCTGAAAGTGGATTTCTGCTTAGCCGTTGTTCTTTGATGTTTTAAAAGTTTTTGATTGAGGAATGTGTGTGTGTGTGTATCTCCAATATGAATGCTAGAAGACTACAATAAAACGTAGCATGTTTCAGCTGCATTCAGAAAAGACAAAATGAGAAAATGAGAGGATATATTAAGAGTAGGCAAAAGAGAGGAAAACAACATTAACGGTAGGTGCCATTTTCCCAGTGACCACCCAGCTTGTGTTAGGCACATTGACTCCCTATGTATATACCCACAATAGTGGAAGGAAAATTAAAATGAAATATAAACCCAAATAATGTTCTCTTGGTTGTTCTGATTTTACCTCTGGCATATCACAAGACATGATTAATAGAATAATGTCACAAAATGACAGCCTTTCCTTGTTTTCTTTTTATTCAGGAAACATTTACTGATCACCCTATCTTCTTGATGTAGAAGTACTGGTCCCTACACTTTTTTTTTTTTTTTTTTTTTTGAGACAGAGTCTCACTCTGTTGCCCGGGCTAGAGTGAGTGCCGTGGTGTCAGTCTAGCTCACAGCAACCTCAAACTCCTGGGCTTAAGCGATCCTACTGCCTCAGCCTCCCGAGTAGCTGTGACTACAGGCATGCGCCACCATGCCCGGCTAATTTTTTGTATATATATATTTTAGTTGTCCATATAATTTCTTTCTATTTTTAGTAGAGACGGGGTCTCACTCTTGCTCAGGCTGGTCTCGAACTCCTGACCTCGAGCGATCCACCCGCCTCGGCCTCCCAGAGTGCTAGGATTACAGGCGTGAGCCACCGCGCCCGGCCTTCCCTACACATTTTTATATTCAAAATATAGGCTGGGAAGGTCATTTAAACTCGCTGTACCTAAGTTTCTTTGTCTGCACACTGAAGACGATACTAATAATTACAACATAAGGTTGGTGTAAAGAATCAGTGGAATAATCTATTTATGAGGTTAGTAAACACCCCAGCACATAGTAAACTCTAAATGCTAACTATCATTATTACTATGAGATAGTACCATTTTATAAACTGTAGAAATGAGGTAAACAAAATAAAATTTATTTTTATGTCTTTCTTACCGTTACTTGTGCATTTGATTGTCCTTCATTCTCTACTATATAGGGGAGAAATAGGGACCTTATAAGAAAGAAAAATGAGAAGGCACCCATGTTGGTGGGGCATATTTAGCTATGCCAAAAGCAGCATTACTGAAAGTAGAATTTTCAGAACTCAAAAATAAACTGAATTGTATGTGTAAACACATTCTATATTATTTTGCTTTTCTGGAGATTTTCTCCCTCCCCCTGAGAGAAGAACTCATCAGTGTTCCTGAGATTATGACATGAAAACAAGTACCAGAAACAATAAAAAAGTGTTTGTGTAATCCAAGGTTTTTCAAACATAGCAAGCTGTAGACATCCAAACACCCTACTACCCTAAATCCATTTTCCTGGGAGAGTGTGGCTTTGGATCAACTCATCTCTGATTTAGGAAATGCTGAACACTATAAAATGTAATTTATAGGACAAAGAAAAAAAATAAACCACAACAGATTTTCTCATCTTTAAAAAGTAGTTCAGGGAAGCAGTAGACAAGAACTATGAGAAACAACATGGATATAAAGTGGTAGATTCTGTGAGAGTAACACTAACAAGCTGAGGTGATATGCTCTTCTAAAGTAAGAACTATTGTAAGGGCTTTGTATCATACAATTATATGTATGTGACTTATGTATGACTTATATATGAAACATAATTTCACTTTGCTTAAAACCTGAATTGCAATTATCCATTATTACTCCTATTTTTCAAAGCGTGGATAAATTATAGTTGGCTACATGTTTGAAAAAATAAGTAATCTGTAGAAAAAAGAATTGGACTTGAATTATACCTCCTATTGTGTATTCCCTTCAAAAAATAAAAAAAAAAATGAGAGACTTCCATTAGCTATTGTTCTTTTCTTTTTTTATATTAGTTTTCAAACATGTTCTGAGCTACTATAACAGGTTTATGTCTACCTTTTAGCAACACCATCTGTAATGTGTTGATATAATTCTACATATCTGATAAATTTATTTCAAATTCTTAGCACTGTTCAATACGATAGCAAAAGAAATATTTTAGTAGGTAGAATATTTAGTATTAAATAATGTGGGTGGCAGTATAATTTTCACCATTTTCATGCATTCGTGTTTCAAGTATTTATATTTTATGTAAAATAATGGAACTATAGTAAGCCACATGTTTTTAACTAGACATCAATATGTATAAAGACCATAAGTATATAAATAATAATGTACACATTTTTGGATGGTGAGTATTTCAATATGACTGTAGTGCAGGATAGATATCACAGAGGAAATAAGTTTGAATAATTAACATGGAAATCAGGCTTAAGTATAATTACATAGAACAACATGAGTCTTGAATAAGAGTAATATGACAAATTATTGAGGGAGACATTTCTAGTAGGTTTTAAATAATGATTTATATGCTAGTTTAATTTGTAGGTAAAGTAAATTCTAGTTCTCCCTAGCCAACTTTCATGGTCAAATTGTATCAACAATTAACTCTATTAGGGAGAAGTAGACAAAATAATTTGTGTGAAGAGACTAAAAAAAATATTGTACCAATGACCTCTTCCTCTAATAAATACTGCTTTTCGCACACAAAAAAGAAATTTGCTCAATCTGTTCATGTGTTCTTAAAAAGACAAACACAAATATAATGGAAATGGGCTATCATTGATCTTTCTTTTTTCAGTTTCTTTATCTTACAGTTAAAGTTAATTGGGAAATCTCTAAGCCTCTTAGGGACAGGCCTTAGCCCTCTTATATTGCAAACTCTGACCTTGCCATTTATCAGAGTGAGCTTTTAATACGACCATCCCAGCTCAGTCAGAGGGATAGAGGCAGGAGAACTATGACAATGATAAACAGTAAACTTATCTTTATTATTTTAAAACTATTTTATTTGAAAGATAAGAACTAGCAAAATGGAAAAAACAAAAAGATTTATCTGGGGAAAGTCTTCCATGATGGTGGCAGGAGTTGCACCACATATCCTCTCATCAGGGAGACATCAATTTAACGTAGAAAGTTATTTATATTAAAAAAAAAAAAGTCTTTGAAAACTGCCCTAAGGGCGTATAGCAAACTTGGAGTCTTATCTTGGTAATCAGAGAAAGTCTGTGGCATTTGAACCTCCTCCATTTCCACTCCAGCTAAATGTGACAGAAGCTGACAAAGAGGCTCCCTTCCCCTCACAGCTCCCTTTCTAGGGCTACAGTTTCATACTGAAAGGGACAGGCCATGAGTTCACTCTGGTCCCTGCCATTGTGTTGCAAGAAGCTCTACTCTGCATAGGCACAACAGAGATGGCTGGAACTCTCTTGCCCCACCTAGTCCCACTGATGGGTGAAGCTCTACCCCAGGTGTAGTAGGTTGGGATGGGAACTCGACTTCCCAAACCACAGTTGGGTCAGGTCATACAGTGGAAGTTCAACATCATGGTATTTTGAAAGTTAACAAGCCAGTCTGGGCTGCACAAAGAAGTCTGGCAGCCACTGGCAGCCTTCCCCACACAAGGTGGGGCAAGCTGAACTCCATCTAAGACCAGTGGTTACAAAACCACTAAATATTCTGCTTGTAGAGCAGGGATAACATTCCAAGGAAAGTAAGCTCCTCTGTTAACCCCCAGCTTCAGTGCAGAAGGGCAGAATTTTTTACCTAGAGGTAGGGGAAGGCCATATGAAGAGAGCCATACACATTTTTGTAAGAAGGGGTAACTTTTTTGGAACAGAGCCTAGGGAAGTTTATGCCTAGGGATATGTGGAAAACATTGAAGATCTGGTATAGAATAATTAAGACGGGGTAAAACAGAAGACTACGTAGAAATTGAAAGGGGAAGAAAGTGAAAAAGAGCCCTTCTAGGGTTGAAGAAAGCCTCAAGCCTAACAAAATCCAGTCTCTGAAAAGAGACTCAGCTTTAATTAGATCAGAGTGTCAAAACAAGAGATCACCATATACGATTAGCAAAGAATAACTCCTGGGTGTGATACCAATAGTGTCTGCTGCTTCCCTATTTTTAATAGTGTAATAGAATCATGGTACAGATAATCCAGTTAAATGCTGATTACAAAATATTATCTGTAGGAATTTTTTTGACCAATACAATATTTTCTCTAATTCACTTTCTATTTTATTTTCAACATTTTACTCATTCACTTATTCATTTTTAATTGATAAGTATAAATTGTATATATTTATCATGTATAAGATGTTGTTTTGAAGTATGTACACATTATGAAATGGCTAAATTGCCTCTTTAACAAAAAGTGTTTGGGAAGCAGAAGGAGTCAATATCTTGTTCAAGACAGTCCCTAAAATACAAGCTGACACTCGATTTACTCTTTCTCTGTCTGCACAAGATTAGATAATCACATACAGAACTTTACAAAATATCTTCCATCTGTTTGGAAAGAATCAGTCAAGTGTAGAATCATAAATATGGTACATAAGAAGGGAGGGAGAGTTATTTCTAGGACTCCTTTAACTGATAAGATACAATATATTGTGGATGGAAACTCTGGAAATAGCAGTTCTATCAGAGCAGAAATTACAGATGTGAATTTTTATAAATAATTGCAAAATGAAATTTGCAATTCAGCCTCATTGTAAAAATGAGGCCAAAGGTAAACAGAAAATTAGGTGAGTCTTGGTAAAAAAAAAAAAACCAAAAACAAACAACCAACAGAGCTCGAGTGGAGTATGAGTGTTGATATACACCCAACTCTGAAGTATTTATTAACTTCTTTTTGTTCCCGACCCTCTAGTGCAGAATAGGAATAGAATGCAAGCCTATACTTACCGCAGAGGTGTGATGGGAAATGTCACTAAGAATACAAAATAATAGTAGCAATCATATGTGTAACACAAAAGAAAGGTTTTACAGTGGATACCTTTCAGAAAAGTTGTGAAATCATTGAGGCATATTGTAGTACAGAAAACATTTTTTACCTATGAAATGTAAAAGAAACTATACCACTGAAGTCAGTATTATAGGGTGTTATAAAGCATATATTTGGTAGCCACAAACCATCAGCTGCCAAAATGATGCTATCATAATTTTCATTTTACTGGTTTTATATTTAATTTGTAATTTAGGTTATGGTATAATTGAGTATATAAGCCTAAGAAATGTATGCCTAATTTTTTGTATATTTTATAACATCATAGAAGTTCTGGTAAAATTAGGATGCTCAAGAATTTTTCCCTTTAAAGAGCCATTAATCATATGTAAGAAATACTGGTATAATACAAACTAACCAATTACTACTAATACTACTACTAATATTTATTACAAAATAATATGTGCATCTTGTTTTATCACTTAGGAGATACACATAATTCAAATATCAACAAGCAAAATTTTGCTAAATAATCTAGAATGTAAATTACCTAGAATAATTTTATTTTGCCATTTTACAATATTGAAGCTCCAACCCTGAAGATTAGGGATTTGCCTGGTAATAAAAATTGTTATAAAAGTGCTGAAATTAGAACCTACATCTCCTAATTCATAGTTCAATTTCTTACTATAGCTGTCAGTTTGTTCCTCTTGGCATTATGAACTATATAAAAAGGAAACATGATATGTGAAATAATTATAGTATAAAATTGCTAAACCTTCATACCAACTACTTTTATTATGGCTTTTTCCCTTATGGTATCTTATTATGCAGTTTAGCCACATATTTTCATTGCACATTTATACATCCCACTCTTCAGAATGTCATGTATATTCCATTTATTTCAATTTACTTCCACTAGATTAAATGTGGCTCAGTCACAGTACGATTGAGGATGACAACCTCTCTGCATATTTACGAGAAACTTGAACAATGTAAATCAGTTATATTATCGTGTTAAAGAATGAAGTCTTAATAGCCTCTATAATAATAGCACTACAAAATTCTCCACCAGTACTTTAAGGCGGAGTCTGGCTCAAGCTCATACTCTGAATACTTCTTTGCAACGCTAGCTGACATATCCTGGTTTCTATGACAATTTGAGTGCAGCAAACATGGGCTTTAATGAACCTTAAAATATCCTGCACCCACCCCTACTATGACTTCAGCCAGTCTGAACTACTTTTAGTTATTTTAATATACCATGTTCCAAATTCCTCTATGACTTTATTTATTCCATATCCTTACTTGCATAAATTCCTACCCAATCCACTCCTGATTTCCTATCAAATGCCTGCATGCCTTTTAAGATATCAAATGTCATCAGCCATGTAGGTCTTCTCTAATTCCTGAAAGTCCAAATTATGGGCTTGCTTCTCTTTGGCATCAAAATATCTTCCACAGATAGCTTCATATTATACCAACATTTTGTACATATCTATCCTTACTAGCTGACCAAATAAATTATGTATTTTGTGTGTTCTTGTATCTATGTGTTGCATGAGACTATCAACTCTTTGATGTTATATACTGTGTCTTATTCATCTTGGCATTTCTAGTGCCTAGTGTAGTGATTGGTAAAAATATCACAAATTAATTAATCTGACTCAAATTTGTAAAATCCATTTGAATGCTCTAGAAATGATGATTTTCAACCTTGAGCTCCAAAGGCTACATCATTTCTCAGATGTAGAAACTAAGAATGTCTACGTAGCCTTCACTGATAGGGAGGAAGTTCTTCCTCAAGGACAGCAGGTAAAGAAATCTGGGACTTTGATTGTCTGTGACCCAGATCCCCGATAAAGTGGAAGTTTCATGTGGAAGGAGCAAGCCAAAAAGACCACCACCACCCACTTCCCACTCTTAGAGCAGGAGCATCACTTTGACAAAAGTGGCTTTCTTCCCCGAGCCTTGGTGCAGTGGCAGGAGCTTCTGCCCATAGGAGAGACAGGCCATAGGATAGAGTTGCCTGAAAGGACTGACTTTACTTAGAACAGAGAGTGGAAAACTTCATGCCTAAGGGCATTGTAAAAATAATGTAAATTTTGGTGGGCAGCAATAAAGAAGAGGCTAGTAGATTCATGATACAAGCAAAACAACAGACCAGCCAGAAATATGATAGAATGAGAGAGAAAAACAGCCCAGAATGGCCCTCGTGGGATCACAGTCAACTCTGGGGTTCTGGAAGGCTGTATGCACTTGCTGGGTCGCACTCACTCAGAAGAAATCTAAATAAGACAAGGGGTGGAAATAAAAACATTCTCCTAGCCACATGCTGACCCATCAACACAGGTTAGAAGCCTCATAAGGGGCACAAGAGGCTTAAACACAACTTCTAACTAAACTCTGAACAGTTAGTTTTCCTGACACAGGAGTGGCTTCTAAAGAAGTTAAGCATAAAGATAAAACAGCACATCCTCAGCATTCTGGAATACTATGCACATGCTCAAGGCCACACCCTCTAAAACATGATCAGAAAAGGAACCTCCAAGCTAATAGTCCAAGGAATGGACTCAATTAGTTTGAATATGAAGCAAACAAACATTAACTCCCTGAATTGCAGCCTCCAGCTCACATACACATCTAACAGTAAAAGGTTAAAACTCAAAAAAAAAAAAAAAAAAAAGTTAAAACTCAAACTGGCTAAGAGGGACTTACGCACAACTTTTCACCAATAATGGCTATATCCAGCTAGGAGTTTGTCCCTGGACATCACTCTAAGGAAAATATTCTTCACAGAGTTAATACAGGCAAGTCACTAAACAAAAAAATGACCAAACAACAGCAGTCACCACCACCAGTTGAAGTGATGGGTTGTGTGTGTATTTAGAGGTGTTACAACATATTACCTAAAATATCCATTTTGTAAAAACAACAACAAAAATGACACATACAAGGAAATAAGAAAATGTGACCCACACACAGGAAAAAAGCAAACAATAGAAACTGCCTTTGAAGGGAATTAGTGGATTTAGCCAACAAAGACTTCAAAGCAGTTATTATATTCAAAGAACTAAAGGAAACTAAGATTAAATAATTAAAGAAAGGCATGATGTCAATTTTTCATCAAATACAGTATATGAATGAGATAGCTTTATAAAAAAGATAAAAGATTGTTTTAGATGAGAGGTATAATTGAAAAATTCACAAGAGGGGCTCAACAGTACTGACACATGCCATAATATTGTTGGATCTTGAAAACATGCTAAGGGAAAAAAGTCACAAATACCATATATAATATGATTCTATTTATATGAAAAAGTCCAGAATAGGCAGATGTTTATAGACAGAAATAGATTAGTGATTGCCTAGGACTTTGAGGGGTGTTATGTGTTAAATTGTGCTGCCAATTTGTATGTTGTTCTAGCTCCTGGTACCTTAGAATATGGCCTTATTTGGAAATAGTAAATACGGTATATTACATAGGAAATGAAAAAAGGCATTAAGTAAAAACTAAGTAAAACCATGTTAAATATGGACTTTAGTTTATAATAGTGAATCACTATTATTTCATTAGTTGTGAGAAATATAACATACTAAGATAAGAGGATAAACTTGGTATGGGGTATATGGGAACTCTGAAATCTTTGCAACTTTTCAGTAACTCTAATACTACCCTGAAATAAAATTTATTTTATGGGTGAGTCTGGGGAATGAAAGAAGGGGGAGGTTATCCTGAATATGGTAGAGCTTGTTAAAGAATTTGGACTTTAAGAATTTTGGAAAATAATTGAAATATTTACAAGAAAGTAACAGTCACTTTTGAGGAGCCTATTAATACAGAGAGGAGATCACAGTATTTTTTAGGCAGTATTTATAGTATTTTGTCCTCAAGTACCACAAAATTGATTTGATGGGAAATAAAATCTTACTTTTTATTGTCTGTAGTAATTTAACAAGAGTGGACATTTTCTTTTTGGATATTATATCCACATCCACAGTTCTGCTAGCTCAAGCTATGCACTGATGAACACACACACAAACACACACACACACACACACAAAGGCATACACATGAAACTTTTGTCTGATTGTTTAGATATATGTCTGTTGGAACTTCAAAAAAAAAAAAGAAGTGTTGAGAAGCCATGTAATATAATTTTTCATATTTTCTATAGACCTTTTTTTTTTTCATTTTTGTCAAAAGCAGAACCTTTCTTTATTATTCAACAACAGTTAACAGGAAAACTTAATGCTCTGTTAGACGCAACTGAAACTTGGGAGGCCAGGAAGAGGGCAGCAGATACTAACGAGAAACCCCAAACAGGAAGCACACCCACTGGCCCGTGGCCCCATCCCTGACCCTGTCTCTGCTCAAGGAGCCCGGGGCTCGCTGGGGCGACACCAAGGAGTGTATCATAGGCAGTGACCATCCTCAGGCAGAAGTGGGGAGCAGGAGCCTGAGACAGGCTCCGGGAGCTTCTGCCTGGTCTTGACCATGCAGGGCAGTGCTCAGGGGCCGTGGCCTGACTGGCACAGCTGCAGGACACCAACTCGGTGGATGCAGGGTGGGTGGTGCAGGCCCTGGGCTCCCCCCAGCTCAGCCCTGTGCCTCTGTCAGTACCTCCGCAAAGCAGCTCTGCTGGTACCAAGGGGACCCTCCCCGCATACCCAGGCCCCGCTGGAGGGACCTATCCCACTCGAGGTAGCATTGGGGGGCTCTAACAGCAACCCAAGAGAGACTAAGAGCCGGGGGCTGTGGGGCTGGGAGCCTGAGGAGCGATAGCTCCACACTCAGCCTTCAGGCACAGGGAAAAGGAAAAGGAGAACCCTGGTCCTCCCTGACCGGTTTCTGCCACCGCTCTGGTTCTGCTTCCTTTGGTCCCCTCCTCACCTGACCCCACATGTCAGCAGCAGTGGAAGAGGGGCGTCCCAGAAACACGGGAGTGCACTGAAATTTCACCCCGGGAGGCGCGCCACCCTGCCCTGAGGACCCAGGTGGGCGCTGCAGTCAGAACCAGGGAGCCCCTGGGTGGCCAGGAGCCCCGCCTGGCCCCTCCATGAGGAGAAGGAGGTGCTGCCACCCCCCCCAGGGGGCTCCTTGATGGGGCTGCAGGAGGCTGGGACCGGTGCTGGCTGGAACCTCAGTTCTCAAGGATGGTCTGGTAGGCCTGGTACACATGCTGGGACACCCCTGGCACTCAACATTTCAGGGACAGCATGAAGCTGGGATTGCCTGGCGGGATCCACAGCTCCGCCAGCACCCAGATGCTGTTGGTCGGTTTCAGGGACTGGTAGAGTATGTCCTGGCCCTCCACGTTCCTCTTGGCGATGGTGAAGATGTTGCTGTTCTGCAGCTTGCTGCTCACAGTCTCTCCATTGAGGGGGCAGTCTCTGATCTGGAACTGGGCTTCATTCTCATTGGGAAGATCTTTCCACGTGGCCAGGAACATTTGCCGGTCTATCTTCCCATCCGCCACAAAGAGGATGTGCAGTGGGTAGAAAGTGCTGAAGTAGAAGACGTCAGTGTTGTTCTTCACGGCCACCTGGAGGTCTATAGACCTTCTTTAATTATGTGTAGTGCATTTTATAGATGAAGCCAAAGTGAATACACAGTATTTTTAAAAGAAATATAAACACTTAAATATTGTCTTGACACAATATTGACATTGGCTACATTGCCATATGGATTAGATTTACTATTAATTGCTACGTTAGATTTTCAGCTTAATCTCAGGAGAAACCATTTTATTCTTTCAACCACAGTGCTTTGGAACTGTTCATATTACCACTTTCTCTTGACTTGAGAATGCCTTCCATTTTAAAATCAAATGACTACGTAGTTTCAGATTCCTTGGTAACTAAAGATTTTAAGGAATTATCAATATATCCTGTGACTGGAGTCTTTCAAAGGTGACTTCTTTTCACTAAGAAGATATCAACTAATGTTTATTATTAAATCTAATTATGAAGAAGAAAAACTTGCCTGGACATATAACTTCCTTGCAGCTTGATAGTAAATTCATCCTTTGCCCTTCATCCACTTACATATTCATAGTTAAGGCAGAAAAAAAATGAAATCTCTGATACTCATAGGCTTTATTTGAGTCTACGTGATGATTTTCTCTGGCAACATGAGAAAATATAATTTAGTAATTAGGAAAAGAATCACCCCATAATCATCTCTTTTGAAAAAATATCAAGGATGGAGTTTATACAGATCAATATTAGAATTTAAAATGTTTTAACCAGTGGACTTCATTTAAATAAGTACACAATTTTGAAGTGATATTCATTTTCCCTATAAAATACAATGTTTGTTTTCATTAAATGTTGTCAATAGAAGTGAAAAATTACTTAGGTGTATATATATTCATTTTTTGTTTTCCTTAAATATTGCCAGTACAGGTGAAATATTGCTTACGCTGTGCAACAGTTAATTGTTAGTCACTGGCCTGTATAATAATTATTTTTTTCCAAAACAGTGATGGCTTTGACACACATATTACTACTGTGAATTTCTAAAAATCTGCTTGTGTAAACAATGGATATTCCAGGAAAATTCCAGGCCTTACTCCCTAAAAAAAGATATGACTGGAAGGAACAAGATTGTCAACATTGTAGCTCTAAAGCCTGTGAAAAATGAGATGAGACCCTCCACACGTGAGATAAGCCCCTTGTTCAAATTCAGACACTCTAGTAAATAGAGACATAATAAAACTTATATTGTTAATAATCACATTTAACCAAAATAATGAATTTTTTTGTTTTGCTATCTGAAAATATCTTTAAGCACTAAGGATTAGTAATTTATGTTAAACTGAAGAAGAGGTATTAAAATTTATGGTGTTATATGAAAATAGTCCTTTGGGGGAAAGCATGAGTAATTGTATTAATTAATACATTTACCCTATTAGATGGTTATTAAACCCATATAGATGACACTGAATGTTCTGCTACTCACCAATTATTTTTATTTTTTTCTATTTTGGATTTAAAATCTGTCCAGTTATGGAACAAAATACAAAAACACAATGTAATTAATCTAGGAGAAAATTGTATGAGAGTAAAGAAAAGGCAAGAACTGTGACTCATTCTGTTAAGAACTTGATCACTTAATTTATCTTTAGATTGCTTCTATTATGTTATTAGAACAGATGTTTAAACTGCAAGTAGCCTGTGATGCATTCTACCCTTTATTACTCAAGTGGTATTGTACAAATATTCTCTTTTCATAGTTCATTGATCCCCATACTTTCTAACAATCTGTCAACCTTCCCTTTCTTCTCATTTCTGCTTATTACTTAGATTAAATGGCAGATCATTTTAGGAACACTCCCCTAAGACCTCTTGATGATTTATGTATGTGTCACAGATCTTTGGCAAAACCCTGCTGTCCACTTTTTTCTGTGCCTTCAATTGGGCAATTACACAAAATTGTACTGGTTCAGAATAAAGTAGAATGATCTTGCAGTAAATCTGTGAATTTGCACACAGCAAAGTGACCAGATATCGTACTAAGCTTCTCAGTTTCATTCATTATCACTTTCTGCAACATTTTTTTTACTTTTATTTACCCTCCTCTAAGTTCTTCAACTAGCCACCCAGCTCCAATATTAGAAAGAAAATAAAATTATTATCCATGGATTTCTTCCTCCTCTTCCCACCCAAATCCAAACCCATCTGCACTCTTTCCTTCTGTTAGAGGACCCTCTTTTCTTATCAGTGTCTAATCTACCAAAGAGCTTTAAATTGGGCTACTTTTATTTTTTCTGCAACTTTGTTTGTTAATAATACATTTTCTCTTCTATAACTGACTTTTCTCCAATAATTTGGTCCTTTCTAACAGCTTTTAATAATGCTCAAATCTCTACCATTATATAACATAAATAAAAAACAATACCCCTACTATACTATCTCCCTTTAAATCTCTTGTTCATAGAAAAAGTTATTCAGATTACCGTGTAAAGTCTTTGTTTCCTTGTTTGTGTCTATCTCTTACTTTTCAAATCGCTTAAATGTGACTTCCTCCCCCATCTCTAGTTGTTCACATGGTCTAGATTTTGCTCAATTTAATGGACATTTTCCAATTTTATAAGACATCTCGGCAGCATTTAATTAAATACCCTTTTCTTCTCTTGAAAGTCAATTCTCTCCCTTTGGCTTCAATGAAGCAATGTTGTCTTGGTGTTTATATTCTACCACACTCTTTGCTCATTTTTGTCTACTTCCCAGAATCTTCTTTCCTTATGTTTACTTGTAAGTCTATAAACCATTTTGTCTTAATTTTTATGTATCTTGCAAGATATGGATCAAGCATTATTCATTCTTTTTTTATAGCTATAACTATCTGACTCTCCCAGTGCCATTTGATGAAATAACTAATTTTTCCCACTGAATTGCCTTTGCACTGTTGTCAAAATTATTAGCCATGTTAGTAAAGGCTATTTGTAGACTCTATTCTGTTTTATTAATAAACATGTCTTTGTCTCTTACTAATACCACCATTCTCATGATTAGTATAGCTTTACATAATAACAAGTCTTGAAGTCAGATAATGCTAGAATTCCAACTGTATTACTCTTTTTTTCTTTGCATTTTCGTATGAAATTTTAAACTAGCTTGTTAGTTTCTATAAAATATCTGATTATATTTAATGGGATTATATCTAATCTATACATCAAATTGGGGAGAATTAATATCTGAAAAAATATTGATTCTTATGACCCATGACAACACTATATTTCTCTGTTTACTTCAATTTTCTTTAATTTCTCTAAGCAATATTTTATAGTGTTTAATGTATAGGTCTTGCACATTTTTGTCAGATTTATCCCAAATTACTTAATATATTTAAATGATATTGTAATATTATAACCCTGTAAAACACACATATTACTTTTAGTAATTTTTTGGTAGATTTGTAAACGATTGTGTCACCCATCAATAATTTTGTTTTTTCCTTTCTAGTCTGAGTGCCTTTTATTTCCTTTGCTTGTCTTATTTCACTATTTAGAAACTTCCAGTACAATGTTGTATGAAAATGGTGGACGGAATATTCTTGTCTTGTTATCAGTATTACATAAAAACATTCAGTTTTTCACATTAAGTATGATGCTATTAATAGCTATATGCTTTTCATAGATACATCCATTTTAAAAAGTTTTGTTAAATATATATAACATTAAGTTTAACATTTTAACCCATTTTTAAGTGTGTGATACAGTAACATTTAATCCACTCATATTTGTTGTGCAACCATCATCCTTATTCATTACCAGAATTTCCTCCTCATCCCAAACTGAAACTCTTTACCTATTAAACAATAACTCTCCATTTCTCTCTTTCTGCAACCTCTCACAACCACTATTCTACTTTCTGTCACCACAAATTTGGATTTATACCTCATATAAATGGAATCATACAGCATTTGTCCTTTTGTATCTGGCTTACTTCAATTACCATGTTTTCAAGATTCATCCATACTGTATCACATATCAGAAATTTATTCATTTTTAAGATTGAATACTATTCCATTGTATGTATGTACAACATATTGTTTATCCATTCATTCGTGGACATTTGAATTGTTTTCACCTTTTGGCTATTGTTAATAATACTGCTATGAACATTGTTGTACAGATACTTATTTGAGTTCTTACTTTTAATGCTTTTGTTTATACCTAGAACTAGAATTGCTTCATCATGTGACAATATGATCATATATGAATTCTGTGTTTAATATTTTGGAGAGCTGCCATATATTTTTCCACAGTGCTTCCATCATTTTACATTTCCCCCAGAAATGCATAGGGTTCTAATTCTTCCATGCCCTCATATCTGTTCTTTTCTTTTTTAAATAATGGCCATCCCAATGGGTGTGAAATGATATCTTTAGTGTCATCACCCTAAAAAGAAAACTCAAACCCATTAAATAGCCACTTTCCAGCCCTTTGCAACCATTAAACTGGTTTCCGTCTTTATGAATTTGCCTATTCTGAACCTGTCATACATTCTGGACTATTTCATAAAATATGTGGTCATATTCTTCATATTCAGGATTCTTTCATTTTTTAGCATGTATTAGTACTTCATTTTTTATAGCTAAATAACATTCAATTGTTTGGTATAGCACATTTTTATCCATTTATCAGTTGATGGACGTTTGGATTACTGCGCTTTCACCTTTTGACAACTGTGAATAAGTAGTGTTGCTGAAATTTGTATAGAAGTTTTGGGTTGAACAACTATTATCAGTTCTTCTGAGTATATACCTAGGAATGGAATTCCTGGGTCATAGGATAATTCTATTTTTAACTTTCTGAGGAATTGCCAAACAGTTTTCCACAGAGGTTACGTTATTTTATATTCCCATAAACAATGTGTGAAGGTTACAAATCTCCATATTCTCACCAACACTTGTTATTTCCAGGTTTTTTTATTATTATTGCCATTGTAGTGGGTGTAAAGTGGATTTCATTGTGGTTTTGATTTGTATTTTGCTAATGACTAATGATGTTAAGCGTATTTTCATGTATTTGTTCGACTATTTTCTTTAGAGAAATGTTTACTCAAGCCTTTGCCCATTTTTTAATTGGCTGCTTGTCTTTTTGTTGTTGAGTTATAACAGTTCATTGTGTATTTTGAATACTTCCATTATGAATACAGGATATCTTTCCATTTATTTAAGTCTTTTTAAATTTTTTCAGTAATAATGTTCTGTAGTTTTCAGTGTAAAAGTCTTATACCTTCTCGGTTTATTTATTCCTTGATTGAGTTAATTCCTAGTTTTCTTGATCTTTTGGATGCTCTTGTAAATGGAATTGATTTTTTAAAGTCCAATTTTGGATTTTGTTATTGCTAGTATATAAGATAACTGATTTTTGTATGTTGAATTGTATCCTACAACCTTGTTGAGTTTGCTTCCTCTAATAGTTTTATTTTTAATAATTCTTAAAAATTTCCTATCTATAACATCATGTCATCTTTGAATAGATATAGATTTATTTTTTCCTTTCTAATTTGGACGTCTTTTATTTCTTTTCCTTGCCTAATTTTTCTGTCTTGAACTTTCAGTATAATGATGAACAGTGGTAAAATCAGATTTCTTTGGTTCCTGATATTAGGACTAAAACTTTCAGTCTTTTGCCATTGAATATATGTTAGCTATGGGTTTTCACAAATGTTCTTTATCATGTTAAAACAGTTCCCTTCCTTTCATAGTTTGGTGGTTGTTTGTATTATTAAAAGGTGTTGTTGGCTGGGCGTGGTGGCTCACACCTGTAATCCTAGCACTCTGGGAGGCTGAGGTGGGTGGATTGTTTGAGCTCAGGAGTTTGAGACCAGCCTAAGCAAGACCAAGACCTCATCTCTACTAAAAAAAAAAAAAAAAAAAAAAAAAAAAAAAAAAAGAAATTATATGGACAACGAAAATATATATAGAAAAAATTTGTTGGGCATGGTGGCACATGCCTATAGTCCCAGCTACTTGGGAGGCTGAGGCAGGAGGTTGCTTGAGCCCAGGAGTTAGAGGTTGCTGTGAGCTAGGTTGATGCCATGGCTCTCTAGCCTGGGCAAGAGAGTGAGACTCTGTTTCGGGGGGGGGGGAAAAAAAAAAAAAGATGTTGGATTTTGCCAGATGTTTTTTTCTTTCCATCAGTAGTAGAGATGATCATGCAGTTTTTTTGGTTCCTTTATTCAATTAAACATTACATGAATTGATTTTCTGTGTTGAAACACCTTGCATTCCTGGAATGTATCCCACTTGGTAAGGATATATAAGCTTTTGCTAATATTTTGTTGAAAAGTTTTATATATATATTCATAAGATATAATGACATATAGTTTGCATTCTTTTCATTTGGCATTAGTATAAGGTTAACACTGTCCTCAGAGAATGAGTTAGAAAGTGTTCCCTCATCTTCTATTTGAGAAAGCTTGATCTTATTAAAAGATTCTAAAATTTTCTTTAAAGGTTTGTAAAATTCACCAGTGAAGGCATCTGGTCCTGTGTTTTCTTTTGCGGGAGGTTTTTAATTACTGATTCCATTACTTTACCTGTGATAATTCTATTTAGATTTTGTATTTCTTCTTGAGTCAATTTTGGTAGCTTGTGTTTTCAGGGATTTGTTCATTTTATCTGTTATATAATTTGCTGGTATAAAACTGTCCTGGCATTCTCTTATAATTCCTTTTATTTCTGAAATAGTAGTAATGCCCTCAATTTCATTTTTTATTTTAGTGATTTGGATATTTTCTATTTTTTTCTTAGTCTAGCTAAAAGTTTGTCAATTTTGCATTCTTTTGAAAGAACTAACTTTTGGGTTCTTTTAATTCTCCTTATTATTTTCCAATTCTTTATTCCATTTATCTCCAGTCTAATTTTCATCATTTCCTTCCTTCTAGCTTTGTGTTTAATTTGTTCTTTTCCTAGTTCCTTAAGGTATGATATTAAGTTATTGTTTGAGAAATTTCTTCTTTTTTAATGTAGTTACTTATTGCTATAAACTTCCATCTGAGCACTCCTTTCCTGAATTCCATAAGTTTTGGGATATTATGTTTCTTTTCCATTTTTCTTAACACCTTTTTTTGTAATATACCTTGTGATTTCTCCTTTGACCCATTGGTGGTTTAAGAATGTGTCATTTAATTTCCACATATTTATGACCTCTCCACTTTCCTTTTGTTATTGATTTCTATACTTATTTCACTGTGGTCAGAAAACATAGTTTGTATGATTTCAATTTCTTAAATACATTGAGACTTTTGAGGCCTAACATGTTTAATCTTAAAGAATGTTCCATGTGAACGTAATAAATATTTGTATTTTACTGTTGTGTTTTGCTGTTGTTGAATGGAGTATTCTATATATGTCTGCTAGGTCTAGTTAGTTTGTAGCGCTTCCCAAGTTGCCTTGTGGGCAGATTTATTGTGCACTGGTTACCAGCTTGTTTGAGCCTGGTGAGACAGAACTCCCATGCATACAGCAAATTACCTAAAGTGTATTACTTACAGATAGGCAGCAAGAGGCAATATAACCCTAGGATTCATTGTGAGCTGGTCTCCCAAGACTCAGGACAGCTGGCCACATTGGATGGAGTTTCATTTGTGCACGCCCCACTTTTACCACAGCCCAGGGACTCTGGAAAGCAGTTCGCCAGCTTCCTTCCTTAGCCTCTTTCTTCCCAGGCTTCTTAATCTTTCTGCTCCTTCCTCTGAATATATTCCTTGTCCCAGACATCTGATGTTAGTATAGCTGCCTATAAACGCTTTTGCCAAATGTCTACTCTGGACCTGAGAATATCACTAGGCAGGGGAAACAGAGGCAAGCCCCTGATCCAATTCCGCTGGGGCCCACCAAACATGTCATAACACGAACCATATGTCTTTGAGAACAGGTCATTTTTGCCTCCCCTGGCACCACCTAGCCACACCAGGAATATAGACCACCGTCCCCACAAATACTATCAAGCTGGGGAGTGAGAGATGGTAGGAGACACGTTAAAATGCCATATACTCTCATTAAAATTTGGCAGCTTCCTTCATCATTATATGTTTCCCTATTTATTTTGTTTTTGATGAGAGGTTCATTGCACTGAAAGGAGTTGACAGTTTTCGTTGACTTTATCATTGCTTTAGTGGAGGGGCTGAGTTTTGGAATTCTCTGCATTACTGTTGATGTCATGCCTGGGTTTATTCTCTTAGTCACTTCAGTTTAGCTGCTGCTGTGGCGGGCCACTGTGTACACTGACTCCCACCTCCTCTTCAGCCTCATTTTGCACATTTCCTCTTATGTTTTGTAATTCAAACACACTGACCTCCTTTCTGTTCTTCAAATTGACCATCATGTTCCTTCTTACTTTGGTATTTTTTTCAGTCCTGACAAATCCATTTCTCTCTGCTACTCCATGTATCTATTAATAATTAATTCCTATTTGTCTTTGAAACTCAATCAGTATTATTATTTCCTGAGAAACTATTTTTTTTTTTTTTAATTCTCAGTAGGCCAATTATACATATTCTGTCTTGGCACTTGATATCCATCCTTATAAAATTTTCACAGTTATGTTTCCATTTTGTTTTTGTTTTACCTTGATGAAGTGATACCAAATTCTATGTTCATTTATGTTCACTATAGTACCCCACTACCCAGCACAGGGCCTGGTGCATGGTAGGTACATAATAAAAATGTACCGAATGAAAGAATGAAGAAAAAATGCTTTGCCATTATTTCTTTTCCTGGATTTGTGGGATACTTTTAAAAATGAAATCACAGTCATTCAAAACTGTAGGTGTTCTTTTTGATATAAACAAAAAAGGATAAAAAAATGCAAAAATCTGACCCAGAGAAAATTTTGAAAATATTTTTGTAGAGAGGTTCTCCTAAGGATATAAGATCATATTGCATCACCGTGGAGTTTCATAGATCAGAGGAAGAGAGATAAATTTCTTCTAGTTATCTTCTATTTATCTTAGTTTAGAGGTCTAAGTAGAAGAAAATATAACCATGTTATTTCAGTTGCTAATGCCAAGCAGATTTGCAAACACTCTACTGCATCTTACCAATATCATTTAAATTGTGTACCATTCTACATGGCCTCACCAATCACCAATCTTTATCTATTTTTCCTCTACTGAAAACTAACATTCCAGTTTATTTGGGCCCATAGTTTGAATATTTGCCAAGTCTCGCAGCATGAATCCATGTGTTTACATCTCTAGTAATGATTTTTTTCTTTACTTTAATGTCATATATGTCTACTTGAAGATTATGAGCCCCCTAGCATATTTTGTATGTTTCAAATCACCCAAAATTTGAAAGAACTATCTACTATGTAAATTAAGGTTCATTGAGATCATAATGAAGGAAGAATCACTTCTCCATCCTCACCCTTCTCTACTTCTCATTAACATTCTGATAGTTACCTTGTTTTACTTTTTGGAAAAAACTTACTTTGATTTCTATCATTGTTCACTTGTTTGGTTTTCATTTTGCAGCCTTGATATGTCCAAAATTTTTTCTGCCTTTTTTCCTCTTCTACCAGGCTGTCGAAGGATGAATTACCCTACTCCTGATTCTTTTTTTCTTTTCTTGTTACTATCTAGCCTCCATGATCTTATTTAGAAGTCATGGTTTAGATACCATCTATTTATTGAATGATATTTCTGGTGAGATTACTGCAAAATAACCGTGGAATTCAATGGTTTAGGACTTTAACCATTTATTTGTCTTGCTTACAGATCTCCAGAGTGGCTGGGGAAGTAATGTGTTAGGTCAGGGATTGGGTTCAAGTCAGCTTCATGTGTTTTTCATTTCAGGACCAACAGGTGCCCAGAGTACACTCTCCTCATGGCAGATGGTAGAAGCACAAAAGAATGAGTGGAAATATCTGATGCCTGTTGAAGCCTAAGCTCAGAACTAGTGCATGGTCACTTCTACCCATATTTTATTTTGCTAAAGCAATTCATATGCACAAACCCAAAATCATACATTTGAAAAATATACTCTTACTGCACAAAGGCAGGGAGGGAAAGGAAAATTGTAAATATCAAATATATTGCATACCATCTACATGCCAGTAACTAAAAATTAATTTTCCTATCACTGATTTATTTAAAAGTCAGTTTCCTGCATCTCATTTAATATCTCTATCAGGATATCTTTAACAAGTGAATTAAACACAATAGGCTAGAAATAAAACATTCATGCTTTACCACTATCCCCCATATTGTCTTGTTCTCATTTTCCTTCTCTTAGTAAGTTTATTATGACTCAATTGCTAAAAAGATACCTTGATACCTTCCTCTCAACTCCCACACACATACCTCAGCAACTCTAGTCTATTCTGTTTTGAAATATAAACTGAACCTATTCATTATTCTCCACTTCAGCTGTCATATTCTCAGTCGAGGTTACCAAGATCTCTCAAATGAGATGATGAAAAATATTTTATAGTTGATCTCCACACTTCTACTCTTGCCCTTACTGTCCAATCTCCCCTAGCAAGTCAGAGTAATTTTAGTGTGTATTTAAATAAGTCAATGTTTTCAACCTAGTAGCACATCATTTCCCTTCACATGGCATCTAAACTTCTTACCATAGCCTGGAAAACTCCACATGTTCTATATTTGGCTTACCTCTCCAGCTTCAGGTTTATTTCTACACTGACACTGACACCCCCAGCTCATGCTCATAAAGATTGCCTGCATACCTTGTTCTTCCAGCCTAAAAGACTTTCACGTGGCTCTTTCCATTGCTTTTCCTGCTCATCAGTCACATGTTAAGTGAACCTCCTCAAAAATTCCTTCTGTGATTGCCTTAACTAAAGGAGCTCTCTTCCTTTGATACTGCCCATCAATCACATCACCTAGTTTCAGGTTTGCTTGGATCGCCACTAAAAATGAGCAAGTAGGAGAGGGTGTGGTAAATGTTTATTGGCATTTAAAAAAATTCTAGGTAATCTTTACCATGAATTTAATATTTAAATACTTAATATAATATTAAAAGTGAAAATACAATTTCAAGCATTTAGAATTCACTTTTCTTTGAAAGAAGCATTGTTGTCCATAACATCCCATCATCATGGAATAAAATGACCATAGATACTATATTTGGATAATTGCTTAAAATTGATATAGTCTTGACTCCCACTATCTTTTGTTTTGAAAGCCTGGGCCCTGTCTTCTCCTGTGGATGATCCACTGGTTTGGAGTTGAATTCTCTGTCTCTGAAAGAAAAGCTAGGACCAAGCCAAAGCAGTTCTCTCACAACCACACTCCATTCACTTTCTCTCTCAGCAATGCTTCCCGAATCTTCTGTATGTTTCCAAGAACAAGAAAAAATGAAAAGTCTTCACTTCAAAGAATAAGAGAAGTGATGCTGACAAATTGAACAGGGAAAAGACAAGCCCCAGAGTGTTAATATTTTCCTTAAATATCATCTCACATAATAAGAAGGAAAAGGGGAAATGAGTTCCTGATGAGAGGATGAATTTGGCCCCCTTCCCATCTGTGCCTGGCACTATGGGACAACACAGCAAGAAGGCCTTCACCAGATACAGCCCTTCAATCTTGGACTTCCCGGCCTCAAGAACTATGTCCAGATGGTTCATGACGTAATTAAGAGAAGCCAGCAAAGTCGTAGTAGACATTTGTGGAAAGCTGTAATCACCAACAGCAACATGTCAACTAAGGAAAGAGTTGAATTAGGAAAAAAACATGTAATTTGAGCTGAAATCATATCTAAAATCTGAATGTAAATATGAAAATTATTCAGCAGTGATGTCTGAATAGTTTAATGTATGTCAGAGTGTGCTTTTTCCTAGTAATCCTGATGAGATGGGTAGAGATGATTAACATTACTTAACAGGCATAGCAACAAAACACTATCTGTGGTGTTCCCTAATTTTTTACGCCTTGTGGGACTGAAGTTCAGGTGATCCCCAGGGTCATCTCAAGGGCCATCAAGTGGTTGCTTTGATTTAACAAAAACAAAATTGATTGAAGAGGGTAGAGAACTTCCTGCCCCTACCCCAAGAAATCTCCCCTTGTACTTTATATAAGTGAGAAGTAAACACCTGATATGTTGAGCCATTCTTTTCTTTACAACACCATCAGCCCACTGTAGCTAATTCAACTTAAGAACTTCTTCAGAGAGGTTACCAGTTCTCATCAATAAAAACATTTGCATAGGAGAGAGCCTTGTGTTATCCTCATCAACCACAAATTGGTTTATTACAAAACCAGGGGGAGAAAGACTGCAACAAATTGGAATGCCTGATCAGGCAGGGACATAATATTGAACACTGTGAATAAAGTATGGCCTTAGAAATATCTTTAGTGTGTCCAAGCTTTCAACAAAACTTCCAAATATGGTAGGTACATATACTTGGATATTATTTCACCTTAACAAGGTAGAAAAATTATACTATTTGTGACATATATGTAACTGGAGGACATTGTATTAAGTAAAATAAGGTAGACATGAAAAATGATTTCATGATCTTTTATGTATATATAAAATTATATATATATATATACAGAGAGAGAGAGAGAGAGACTCTTAAGGAAACATATTTAAGTAGATTTACAGAAGCATAGAGTAGAATGGGTAAAATGGTCGTTACCAGAGGCTGAGGGAAAGGTGGGTCAGGGAGGTGTTTATAAAAGAGTACAAAGTTTCCTTTATGCAATAAGAATAAGTGCTTGGTATTTATAGTATATTGCATGTAGTTAACTCTAATAGTACTATATTATAGACTTAAAAATATATTAGGAGGGTAATTATTAAGTGAAATGGTCTTATCCACAAAAAAGTAGGGGGAGGAAGAAAACAGGTGATGGTTATGTTTAGGGCATTGTTTGTGTTGGTAGTTCCATGGGTATGTATTTATATACAAACTCATCAAGATGTACACAATAAGAATCTATAATTTTTGTCAATTATATCTCAATTTAGAAAGAAATCATATATAAGTTGTGTGCCCCAGGTATGAGAAACTCAAAGGCCCAGAACCTCTCCTCTTGACACTGGTCTTTTCCCAACAGCAAGGACCACACCATGAGTTTGCAGTCATATAGTCACATTCTTGCTATATAGGAGGCCCAAACAGAAGATTCATGCCATGTTATCACCAAGACCAGATGAGAACCTGGCCGGTCATCACCATCACTATTATCAATAAACAATTGTGACATGATCGTACAAACCACACCCAAACTCAGCACAGACTCACTATTTATTAATCAGTAAATTTTATACCTCACTCAGGTGACAGTGTCATGCAGCAAACCAGCTGAGCATATTCCATGTCTGCTGGAATTTACACAACCAGTAACAATTAGCAAAAAGAAATTTGAAACTAGATGCTTATAAACTTGAATAATACCATGCACCTAGCAAATAATGTGACAAATATATAATATCTCCTCTCATTTAAAAATATACAATTTGGAAAAATTTTAATAAGATTTAAATAAAAAGAGATCATGTTAAAAAATTGATAGTCTTAAATTGATACATGTAAAAACAATAAAAAATGATCTCAAAATGATACATCTAATTTGAATTCTAGTTGACTATCCCATAAGATTCATTTATTTCCTAAGAGCACAATGCATTGCTAAAGATGATCACCAGATCATTTAGTATTCTTCTATTTCTCCTAATCAGATGCAACATTAAAACATTTTGATTGCCTTGTTCACCTGGTCCTGCTTAATGGACCGTAAGTCTTAAGCAGTATTGCTGAGGCTCATTTGCTCAATAAATTCTAGATTGATTGGTTGATTAATTAATATTCTGTAATTATCATTTAAATGTGGGTTTTATTCAAATTAGTATTTTACTAATTTCTAGATGTATGTATTACATGTTAGGGAAACTAGAAAATGATCTTTACCTCCCAAAAAGTATTCCACAGGAATAAATCACAGAAAATATAGTTCCCTAAATAAATGTTGATATTTATAATCAATATACATGTTAGTATTATAGACTATTTTAGAGTCAGAGAAAGTATTACAGCTTAAGATAGTATGTTTTTGTGTTATTGATATACCACATAGTAGTGAGTACAGATCATGTAATCATTTTAAAATTCTTGGTTATATTCTATTGATAAACTTTAGAAAGCTTGTTCCTACCAATTACTTCTTATATTTTAGGCATTCTGTATTATTTTCCACTCAGTATGTCCTGATGTTAAAAAGTGCCTTCACCATAATAGCAAACTACTACTTCTAATATCATAGTGTCTCAAAATTCACAAAAATAGTATTAATTTTTACCTATGCTTTTGATAAATTTCATCTATTTATGATAATTCTATATAATTATAAACAATTTGTGAAAGCATTTTTACATCATTGGTCATATTTATTTACATTATTCTCTCATACAATGTTTATATTGACACTATAATTCAGGTAGGTATTCATATATTATGAATATTAGTCATATAGACATGTATACAGAACCCACATTTAAATGAGTAAATTTTTACTGAAAAATAAATTACTATATATATGTAGTATCTAGAACTTAAATATATAAACATAAACTAAAAGATGAATTTAAATATTTCTTTGCTTTTGTCCCTCATTTAAGAACTGTAACATTTTACTACTACTATTTATAATTTATATAAAAATTACAATATTTTATATGTAAATCTATCTTTGGTTATAACACTGACAAAAGAATACTGGTCATAAAGACTTGAATTCAAATTACAGTCATACCTTGAAGATATCGCAGGTTTAATTCCAGACCACAATAAAGTAAGCATTGCAGTAAAGCAAGTCACACAAATTTTTTGGTTTCTCAGTACATATAAAAGTTATGTTTACAGTATACTGTAGTCTATTAGGTATGTAATAGCATTGCATCTAAAACTGTACATATCTTAATTGAGAAATATTTTATTGCTAAAAAATGCTAATGATCACTCTGGGCCTTCAGTGAGTCCTAATCCCTTTTACTCCTGAAGGGTCTTGCCTCTATTTAGATGGCTGCTGCCTGGTCAGGGTGGTGGTTACCGAAGGTTGAGGTGGCTGTGACAATTTTTTAGGACAATGAAGTTAGCCACACTGATGGATTCTTTCTTACACAAAAGATTTATCTGAAGCATGCAATGCTTTTTGATAGCATTTTACTCACAATAGAACTTCTTTCAAAATTGGAGTCAATTCTCTCCAACCCTGCTGCTACTTTATCAACCAAATTTATACACTACTCCAAATCTTTTCTTGTCATTTCATCAATGTTCATAGCATCTTTATCAGGAATAGCTTCCATCTCAATAAACCATCTTCTTTACTTATACATAAGAAGCAATTCCTCATTCATTCAAGTTTTGTTATGAAATTGTAGCAATTCAGTCATATCTTTAGGCTCTGCTTCAAATTCTAGTTCTTTTGCTATTACTAACACATCTGCAGTTACTTCTTCCACTGAAGTGTTGATCCCCCTCAAAGTTATCCATGGGAGTTGGAATCAACTTCTTCCAACGTTAATATTTTGACCTCCTCCCATTAAACATGTGTTCTTAATAGTATCTAGAATTGTAAATCATTTCTAGAACCACTATCTATGGAAGCTATAGCCTTATGAAATATATTTCTTAAGTAATAAGACTTAAAAGTCTAAATGACTTATGATCCATGGGCTGTGGAATGGCTATTGTGTGAGCAGGCATGACAAAAGCATTAATTTCCTTGTACATCTCATTGGGTGACCAGGTACATTATCAATGAGCAGTAATATTTTGAAACGATTTTTTTTCCTGAACAGTAGGTCTCCACAATGCACTTAAAGTATTTAGTAAACCACCTGTAAACAAATATGCTGCCATCCAGGCTTTGTTATTCCATATATAGAGCCCTAGCAAAGTACATTTTGCATAATTCTTAAGGGCCTAGGATTTTGTGAAGAGTAAATGAGCATTGGCTTTAACTTAAAGTCACTACCTGCATTGCCCCCTAACAAGAGAGTCAGCCTGTCCTTTGAAGCTTTGAAGCCAGGCAATTGGGGTCTTCCCTCTTGCTATGAAAGCCTTAGATGGAATCTTCTTCTAATATAAGGCTGTTTTGTCCACACAGAAAATCTATTGTTCAGTGAGCCATTTTCATCAATGATCTTAGCTAGATATTCTGGATAACTTGCTGCAGCTTCTCCATCAACACTTACTGCTTCACCTTGCACTTTTATGTTTTGGAGAAGGCTTCTTTTCTTAAACCTCATGAAATGACCTCTGCTAACTTCATACTTTTCTTTTACAGCTTCCTAACCTCTCTCAGCCTTACAGAATTAAAGAGAGTTAGGGTCTTGATCTGTGTAAGGCCTTGTCTTAGAAGAATGTTAGTTTGATCCTCTAGACCACTAAAGTTTTCTCCATATCAGTAATAAGGTTGTTTCATTTTCTTATTCATTTGTTCACTGGAATAGCACTTTTAATTTCCTTCAAGAACTTTTTCTTTATCTTCACAACTTGACTAACTGGCACAAGAGGCCTGTCTCAGCTCTTGACATGCCTTCCTTGCTAAGCATAATCACTTCTAGTTTTGATTTAAAGTGAGAGACACACACTACTCTTCCTTTCACTTGACAATTAAAGGCCATTTTAGGGTTAGTAATTGGTCTAATTTCAATATTGCTGTGTCTCAGGGAATTGAGAAACCTGAGGTGAGGGCGTGAGACAGGGAAATGGCTGGTTGCTGGAGCAGTCAGAATACACACACCATTTATCGATTAAGCTTACCGTCTTTTATGGATGTGGTTCATGGCACCCCACAACAATTGCAATAGTAGCATCAAAGATCACTAATCAGAGATCACCATGACAAATATAATAACAATAAAGTTTGAAATATTGTGAGAATTACTGAAATGTGACACAGAGACAAAAAATAATTCACAATAGCAAGCTATACTCTGCTTTCCTGCCCCCCTGATTCCTGGAAGTTTCTCTCTATATATGTATATGGTTAAATGCAAGAATGTTTTGGTGAGAATAGGAGTTAGAAAGTCAATGCATTGGATGCCTATGAATATCTCATCACACAGAGTTGGAGAACAGTCAGATAGTATATCTACAGTATTTTCTTGTTTCTGTTTATGAAGTAAAACCTAAGGTCTCTGGCAATCCTGTTCCATCAAAAATTCCTTTTAGATTATTCCAATAAGATGTTTGCTTGTTATTTTTCAGATAGAAAGCCAAACTCCTATACTTTGCTCTTTCATGGTAGTTTGGGGATTCTACAAACTACATTTTTCAGACTCCTCTGTCAGTTAACGTCTTGCTATGATTTGAAAATAAAAAGAATGCTCAAACATATCAGCTGCACCAACAGAAGCCCTTTCCTAGGAAATTTGAGCATTCAATTTGTGGGACTATTCTACTCTTTAAAGTACCGGTGATCCCATCTCTTCCCTTTGTTCTATCACCTTAGGAATAGTAGCTACCCTTGAAATTATTATCTGTTACCTCAGGGTTTATTTTTGTTCTTTTATCTCACTAATTGTTATGTAAGCAGTTCCCTGTGTTATATTCTCTCTTAGAATTAAATAGTGTAGTTTCTATTTTTCTAACTGTACAAAAACAAGTATATTTATCTCTTGATTTTCAGTAATCCTGTTTTATTCATTTGTGTGTGTGTGTGTGTGTGTGTGTGTGAGAAAGAGAGAGAGAGACTTTATAGGTAAAGTAGAACATGGGGAAAGGTTGTAACAAGGGACTTGCTAGGCGGATATCATTGTAATCCAGGGTTATAAAATATTGCTTTTAAAATTTCATTCCTAAAATTTTCCTCTGAGAAATTCAAAACCTCTTTGAAATGTGTTAGAAAATTATCTAACGAAATCTATATCCTTCATGCTACAAGTGATTTTCCATTTGTGCAACTGTCAGAATTACATTTACATTTTCATCCACTATTATCTTTTTATTCATGCTTCCTTTCATGTGGTTTTCTTCTGTAACACACTATTATTTATTTTCTCTTTGCCACATACTTACAAGGCTGCCTTCTCCTTCCAAGGTTTCCACATTTGAGCTCATACCAATTGATTTCATAATGTTAGGCTATTCTCCAGTGTGCTTAGTAACTGCAGTCTTTCTTTATTTTATATTATTTGAAAATTATCCTCTTGATCTTAAATGAAATTATTAAATGGGATCATTAAACAGAATCAATTACACCAGATATTATGCCTACATACACAAGTGGGGAGATAATTGTGCCACAATGCAGATTTTCCTCTATTCTCTCATTATTTAAAAGCCCTAAAGGAGAAGAGATAAATAGAAATCCAATGGGAAAGTCCCCCATGTAATCACTCCAAACAAATACTGTGCCACAAGGTCCCAGACTGAAACAGTATGCCTATGAAACTATCATGAGGCTCAGGATGAGAATATGCATTTAAATGTGAATTGTCATGTGAATTATAAAGTCAGCAAGTCTGGAAACATAGTTGGTCTCTGCATTAGGCCAGTCCTCTGTTAGCTTGTTGGGTGGTTAGTTAATGTCATTATAAAATAAGTATGGTAAAGAGACTAAACGGGGTTATCTATTTATGTATTATTTATGTATATATTTATTAGTATCTTTATGTGTAACTTCAGTGAATCAGTAGATATCTTTAAATATCTTTACTTGATATCCTGATTGTACTGTAAATTTAGTATTATTTTTATTCTGAATATTATGTACAGCCCGTAGTGAGTATTCTTAAAATGTCAATTTTGAAGTGTGGCAATTAAGTGGAAAGTGGAATTTTGTTTAGAAGATACAATAAACTGTTCCTGAGTGTAAAAAGTCAACCAATAAATAAAATAAATGTGAATTGTCAATTCTAAAGCAGTTTAAAATTTTAGAATTCAAGCCTATGCTTGTGTTTATATCTTCATGTTTTGAACATTTATTATGTGGTAACACGTATCACTGTTTTCCTTTTCAGCTGTTAATTACTTTCATCCATCCCACTACTAATTTCGCATTTGGTTTCCTCTCAGATACAAAGTCTGTACTAAGGTCTACAATGCTCTACATATTTTGATCACTTCCCATTGTTCTTTCTCCTTCTCTCCTACTATTACTCTTTGCTCATAGTGCTGGAAGCATAAGATTTTCTTGCCCCCCCCCCTTAAACAACCTGTTTCCTGCCTGAGAGCTTTTGTATTAATATATACTGTTCCCTTTGTAACATACTTCCCCCATATCTTTATCTGGATAATTCCTTCAACATTATTTTGGTCTCTGATCAATTGTTACCTCCTCAGAGAGGTGATCTCTGAACACAGTATATATAATACTCCTCTAGTAACCCTCAAAACCTAAAGTTGGCTTTCTTGCACTTTCTTGATGTTATCTCCACTTGAAAGTATACATTATATATTTTGGATTCCATATCATCCCCACAAGCACATGTGTTTCATCAGAGGAAGAACTATTTCTCTTCAATTCTAACTGAATGCTAGTGCCTGACACATAATGAAAATTAAGTAAATAAATATTTTTGGATGAACAAATGCATAAAACATTTAATTGAGCCAGAAGAATCAAGCTGAGGGCTCACAGATATGAAAATAAGTATAAAACTTCCCCTGCCCTTTTTTATTTCTCTCCTTTATTGAAAATGCAGTAATCCTAGGGGGTAGGAGCAATGATAACATGAATAAAAACTAAAATTCTGGAGCAAATAAATATTTCATTTTCACATATTCATTCTTTTAATATATAGTGAAAAGTTAGGGATAATTTTGAGTATTATGATCCATTTACTGAGAGTCAAAAAATAAATGGAACCAAGGATGTTAAAAAGAAAAAACTATACCACATGTTGTGTTTTGCTGTTTTTGACCTTCTTCATATTGCTATCTGATTTACTTCTCACAACCATTTTGTAAAAAACATAAAAATTATTTTTCCTGTTTTACAAATTAAAAAGCAACCTTATCTTAAAGTTTTTGCCTAAGGAAACAAAAATAGCGCTTTCTTTTGGAAGCCCTGATGTCAATCAGTAAGGTACCAAGATACCATCAACTTAGTTGTAGATGATTATCTTATTTATAAATATTTCTAACCTATTAGGGCTCATGTTTTAGTGTAAGTCCTATTTTTCTGACGTATTATGAATAATTTATCTTATACTGTGTGAGGGTACAAAATTCATGATTACAAAATTATTTTTTGTGTGATTCTGACTACAGAATGATTGCAATGATTCATTTGCCAGCCCTAAGAGCAGCATGAATCAGCCATTGTAAAAGTGTTAGGAATCTAACCAGGTCTGCTAGAGTCGCACAGATTTCTTTAACAATCAGTCAGACAAACAGGACATTTATGAATTTATGAAATTATAGATGAATAAAATTCTCTAGTATTTTCCAAGTTATTTTGTATCAGATTTTATTATAATATTAAATAATAGCAAGCATAATAGATATAAATTTTGTGTTTAGGTACATTATATCAAAATATGTTGTACACAATTTGCTTTACTTTATATTGCTTGGATATGGATCCAATTGGCGTTTTAAACTTTTTAAAATAAAATTAGCATGACACATTATGTATCTAATATTATCTATGTCACAGAATGTAAATCAGGGTTGAAAATTTTTCTTTTGTGGCTTAGCAACGTTCATGACATTTAGAGTACAAGGAAGGATATCATCATCTACCCAGGTTCTATAGGTATTATTACTTTGAACTATTAATAGTTATAGAAGAAAACAAAGCAAGCCAAAGAATATTAATTTTCCTCATTACATAAAATTAATATGAAAAATTTATATATATTTTAGGTAGCTCAGAGTAAGTGAAGATAATATATATTTCCGATATGAACACAATAGACCATAAACATTATTTTTAAGTCAGTATAGGAAAGTGGAAGGTGATATCAATTTACCATGTTAATGGTAAAAATATTTTTCAGTTTAGTTCACCTGGCCACTGAATTGTTCATTCATAGCACATAAAAAGGAGTATTTTTAAAAGATTTTAAAAATGTCATTTGAACATAAAACATAAAAAACAACTATTAAGATATATCTTTATTCTCAGTTTCAGGAGAAATAAATTATAGTTATTCTTCTATTCGTATTATTTATTTTTTTCTTCCTTTATTCACTTCGTAAATGATTTCATAAATATTTGAATTTTCTCTTAAATGCAAATAAGAACAGGAAGCTTGAAAAATTGTCTTAGAAATTTTTTACTTTTAGAATTTTAAAAAATATGCATGATGTTACAGCAATTTAAAAAACACATGGAAATTTTTATATAAAATTAAAAAGTGTTAAACAATGGGAGAAAATATGAGTCATAGTAAATATGTGCTTGTACACAATAACTTTACTTTCTGTCAATTCTTACCTTTCTTTTTTAAAACCCTCTCTTCTCTTGGCTTTAGTTTCTCTTGTTTTCTTCACAACCTCTCTGACAAGTCTCTCTCTTTTATTTACTCTGGCTTCTGGTGGCTATCCCTGGAAAGTCCACACTCCTTGGAGATTTATGCTAATACCTTTCTCAATTTAATACATTCTTAGTGACTTTATGGACTCTGACAATCGCCACTTTCTTGAAAATACTAATGATTCTTAATTTTCTGGTTTAAGCTTTGATCTCCTGCCCAACAGATTGTATTTCTATCTGGTTGCTGACCACCTCTACCCAGAGTTCCAAATATTAAACTCTTCTTGCAATATCATTACTCCATCAAATTGGCTTTCCTTCCTCAGTTGAGGGACACCACAATTCACTCAATCATGCATCTGAGCACCTCAGAATTATCTTTATACTTAATTCTTCACCCAAAATATTCACTTTGTCACAAGGTTATGATAACTCTAGATTTAGAATTCCTCACAATTTTTCCTGTTCCCTTTAATCTTACCGTTACCGTCTTGAGCCATTTCATTTACTTCTTGAAATCTTGTCCTTTCCTCTGCTTCATTGTATTGTAAATGAAGTAACAAGGTGTTCTTTCTAAAACACAAATATTATCATGTTAATCTCACCTACTGTACTATCCAAAATCCATACTCTTTGTTTTACACTCCAACATCTTTCACAATCTAGCCTGCTCAGTCTATCTCCAGACACACTCCTTTATGTATCCTCAGTGCCTTTCAAACAATGACTAGTTACTACTGCAAACATCTATTTATTTTCATTTTCCCTTGCTTTCGCTCATGCTGTTTCTACTATTCAGCTTACCATTCCTTCTTAGAAAATCCTACATTTTCTCTTCAAGATATAGCTCAAATGATTCACCATTTATTAAGTCTAACTTCCTTGAAAAGAATGCTGCCCACATCTGTGCTCTCATGTATATAATAATTAAATCATGTTTGTTATGATAGATAATCTATAGCATCTAGTGGTTTTAATTGCATTGTTTGGTTTCTAAATAAATTCTAGGCTATTTTAAAGGCAAGACCTTGTTTAGTCTTTAATACACTGAGTTCTTTGCTGTTGCTGGCTGAATATGAATTAAATATTGCAAGCTTCAAAAACTATATCACACATAATGAGAGGGAAAGCTTTGCTTTCTTCATAGAGAAGAATTTCTTAAACTTCTGGCAGAGAGAGGCCATTGGAAAGTGGCCAGTTTGATTCAGGCCAGTATTTTGAAGTTTTAGCTGGGGGTTTTGTTTTATAGAACGCACTCGAGTCAAACAAGCCACATTCAGGTCTGAGCCCTGAAGTCCACAATCAGCTGTCACCTCCAATTGTGTTTCTAAATTAAAATTTTAGTTATAAAAATGTTTTAGCTCATATGCTAAAAGTAGAAAAATTGATAAGAACTAGGGATTCTTATAAAGCCAATATAGAAATTTTTAACATCAATACCATGAAAGTATCTCACTGAGGTAGACTGCAGATGCTCCTTTAAACTAAATCAGATTTGAAAAGCTGCCTAATTGACTGTTCACTTGCCATAACTATTGGATGTCTAATTTATATCTCTAATTTGCCATACCCAAAGGAGAAAGATTCCTTCTTTAACACCATTCTCATAAGTTAAAACTTTGCCTTCCACATCTTAATTAACAGGTTTCCCTATTCACACATTTACTCAAGCCAAATACCTAGGAGACGTCTTTGATACTTCCAGCTTCATCACCCATCAATCAAATCTGTACGGTAGTAATATATCCCATTTTCATTCTTTTCTTTTCATCTTCAAAGCTACTATCTAAACCAAACTCCCTGTCTGGATTAATAAAATAGCTTTCCAAATGTCATTTTTGCTTCTATTCTTATCACCCACTTCCACCAAAATAAACTTTCCAAAGAGCAGTCAATCTTCTTAATGTTAGTCAGATTATGTTGCCTCCTTAGCATAAAAGCCTCCAGTGGTTTCTCTGCTTACTCATGCAGTCAATGATGGACTGCCTATACATTATAATAGAGCTGAAAAATCCCTATTGCCCAGTGATGTTGTAGCCATTGTAATATTGTAGTGCAAGCTTTTACTCATGCTGATGTAAACAAACCTATTGTGCTGCTGGTCTTATAAAAGTATAGCACCTACAATTATATACAGTACAGAATAAATGACTATAGTACTGACTTAGGTATTTACTATGCTTTGTATCATTATTTCAGGGGATACTCTTTCTATTTATAATTTAAAAAGTGAACTGTAAAACAGCCTCAGGAAGTATTCCAGAAGAAGGCATTGTTATCATAGGCGATGACAAATCTATGCTTGTTATTGTCCCTGAAGACCTTTCAGTGGAACAGGATGTGGAGGTGGAAGACAGTGATGTTAATGATCTTGATCCTGTGTAGGCCTAGGCTAATGTGTGGGTTTGTGTCTTGGTTTTTAATAAAAATTTTGAAAAGTAAAAAATAATTTTAAAATTTATGAATAGAAAAACAACTTTTAGAATAAGGATGCAAAGAAAAAAAATTTTTTTTGTATAGCCATAAAATGTGCTTGTGTTTTAATCTGTTATTACAATAGTCCAAAAATTAAAAAAAACTTTTAAAAGTATATAAAGTAAAAAGTTACAGTAAGCTTAGTTTATTATAAAAGAAAGAAAAATCTTTTTTATAAATTTAGTGTAGCCTAACGTACAGTGTCTATAACGTCTACAATAGTGTACAGTAATGTCCTAGGCCTTTGCGTTCACTCACTAGTCACTCATTGACTCACCCAGAGCATCTTCCAGTCCTGCAAGCTGCATTCATAAGTGCCCTATACAGGTGTATAATTTTCGATGTTTTGTATTATATTTTTACTTTACATTGTCTATGTTTAAATATGTTTAGATGCACAAATACCACAGTAACATGCCATACAGGTTTGCAGTCTAGTAGCAATATGCTATACCATAGGTGTGTAGTGGACTTTAGCATCTGGGTTTGTGTAAGTACATTCTAGGGTGTTTGTACAATGACAAAATTGTCTAATGACATATTTCTCGGGACATATCCCATATTTAAGTGACACATGACTGTAATTAAATCTAAATTCACCATTGTGGCTGATATGGCCCAACATGATCTTGCCTCTGCTGCTTCAGTTCACCTAATAATATTGATCTCCTACCTCCCTCTTCTTCAAAATCACTGGCCGCCTTTCTGTTCTCACATAAGTGCTAGTTCATGTGCTGTTCCTCTTTCCAGAATTCTCTTCCTTATAATCTCTCTATGCCTGTCTCTTTCTAGTCATTCTGGTTTCATTAATTGTACTCTAAGTTTCTAAAAGAGTGCCAGATACAGAGGAAGCACTTAATAAATATTTGTTGAACAAATGAATGAATGGATGGGAATTTGGGGAAGTATTCACCTATCTTATATAGAACTTGCTATTATTTCTAAGACAGCTTCAAACTTTTCATAGAAAAAAATCTTGTATCATCACATATACCCCATGATCCATTTGGCTTTCTTTGGACCCATGCTTTCAATCCATCTTTTTGAAAAGGCACATTAATGCCTGTCCTTGGTATAAGCATATATATGAGAACTAGCCAAATTTTCTCATAAGTGATTTTCAGGGTTACAAAATAAGAGACATTACAATAAACTGGTGTCAAATGTGGACCTAGCAATAGACTATCTAGGTACAGGTATTGAATACATTAATTACTAGCTCTGTGAACCTGAGTATTTACTTAAAATATATGTACTTTAGTTTCCTTACCTGTAAAATAGAATAAAAATATAACTACCTCATTGAGTTGTTGTAATGATTAAAGTCAAGGCTTTATAATATTATCTGCTCTGGAATATTACCTCTATGACTGTGTCTTAGTCCACTTCTTGTTGCTATCGCAGAGTATTTGAGACTGGGTAAGTTATAAAAGAAAGGATACTTATTTAGCTCACAATTCTGGAGGCTGGGAAGCCCAAGATCAGGAGGCCACATGTGGTGAGGGCCTTGTGTTGCTTCCCAGTTGGTAGAAGAGAGGAAGGACAAGGGGGCATGTGTGAACAAGAGAGGGACAAAAGCAGCTAAGCTGTTTTATAAAAACCCACTACATCAACCAACCTTTCTCATTTACCCCTTAACATACCCTTTTTCACATCTGATAACCATTCTACCTCCATGAGATCAATTCTTTTATTAATAGCTCCCACATAAGAGTGAGGACATGTGGTATTTGTCTTTCTGTGCCTGGTTTATTTCACTTAACATAATAAGCTCCAGCTCTGTCTATGTTGCCACAGATGACAGGATTTCATTCATCTAGTGTTCAATAGCAGAGTAGGGTAGCTATATAAGAACTATGTATTTTATATTTCAAAATAGCTAGAAGAGAGGCCTTGAAATGTCCCCAACACATAGAAATGATAAATGCACAATCCCTAAATACCCTGACTTGATCATTACACATCCTATGCATGTAAAAAATACATGTACACCAAAATATGTATAAATATTATCTATCAATGAAAAAAACCTGCTCTCACGAGAACTAATAGATTTTCGTAAGAACTAACCCAGTCTCTTGTAAGAAAGATATTAATCAATTTTAATGACCTAACTACCTCTTAAAAGGACCCACCTCCCAACACTGTTACATTGGCAACTGAATTTCAGCATGAGTTTTGGTGGGGACAAACTACATCCAGATAATAGCAGACTGTTAGGTGTTTATTAAAGATTCTAAAAAGAGTAAGAGCATGAATTTCCAAAACTCACATTTGCATCAAATTCAATATCTTTATATTTTCAATAAAGATGTTTCATACAGTATGAACTTTTTTCTAATAAAAATTATTAAGTGGGCCTTCCTTAACTTTTATCCCTGTTTTTCTGAAGTTACATTTTTCTTTAAAATATATATAAAACTTGATGTGTAAAAATTTTTGATATAAAGTTGTATAGAAAAGCAAATTTTTAAAAGAGTATCACACATTATACACTCACATATGCACACAGATTAGAAAAGGCTTAAGGGAAACAAATGGTTGTTAAGGTATCTAATCCTAGGAAGTGAGATTACAAATTTTTTCCTAATGGATTATTTGTATTTTCTACAATAAAATATCATAAAAAATTTTCTATGTGTAAAAATCAAACATCTAATCATAAAAACACGTCAATCATACTGTACTTCTAAAACCAAAAAATCTAGATTGTACGTTAACATGGCCAATTAAAAATACTTAGTCTTTTATTTTTCTTCCATTCAGTTGGCCATTTCAACTTAAATACCTGAATGGTCATTGTACAAACCGATTTCCTTTTGGCAAGTGACAGTTTTCTCTCAATGCTGTGATGCATGTGAAATTTTTTCTCTTGTGGTTTAGTTGTTGCCTTGAAATTGTTTTTCATCTCATGTAAATTTGCAAATGTCTACATATGATTGGTGTTCACAGTTGAAAGAACATAAATTGTTCCTATTTTACACTGGTGATATATGAGCTTATTTTTCTAAGTTCTTTGGGGGAAAAAAGTCAGTAAAAGGCTGAAAATCAAATAATAGTAATTTATCTGTTTTTAGGAGTGACTGCTACTCTGGTCTAAAATATCCATTCCATTTTGTGTTTTTTTGCCACAACAAAACCAGTATTCATTAGGTCAAATGATAGTTAACATATTCGATATTTTTATCACATTTTACGATTTTTCTAGCAGGTGGGTGTTAATTTGTCAAACACATAAATTTAACAGAACCTCACATAATCACTCTAATTCAGAAAAAGTAAGGTTGACTGTAAGAAACCAAAATTATAGATCATTTTAAAGAAATATCTTTAGAGAAAAATGTTTTAGCATATTGTTTATCTCAGAAGGTGGACTAGATTGTAGAAACTTCTACATTACCTGACATACCTATAGCATATCACGTTGATGAAAAATTTTACTGAGACAGAAATAGAATTAGCTCAATCTTATCAGGCCATTCTTATCAATGAAAATGTTTCAGAATCAGCATATGGTCTGTTATTCCTTACTCTTTCAGTTCTTCACACACTGTAGGGTGCATAGCGACATTTCTAGAATTTTTGTATTAATAATATCCCGTACCTATGTGTTATCATGCATGCCTTGCCTTGGCTAATGTAGTCATTTTTGATGTTTACTTGTTTGGGATATGATACATACAGATGGTAGAATATTTTTAGAAAATACACATTATCATTTTCAAATATATTTTTGAACACTTTGCATAGAGGGAAGCAGATTTGATAGCTTTAACAGTGTTAGTGTTTTAATGCATATATATAAACAGTTTATGCCAAAGCCATGCATATTTAAATTTTAAGTAATCAGCTTATCTATATCCTTACCAACACTAATTTGATTTATCATAAATATAAAATTGGGAAAATCTGAATGAAGACAAAGTGAGTATAATAATAATGAATAATGATGAACATAAAATAATAAGGCCTGATAATATTAAATATATTTTATATGTAAGTATATAAATATGTTTTCATATAAAATATACATATAGAGTCTGTATGTATATGTAGAGAGAGAAGGGGCCCACAAAAAATAACATGCCCCTGATAAACACATGCAGACCTCATGATAAAGGCCACTATATTTAGTATATTATAATTTTCCTCCTTTGTGTACATTCCCACCCTTGTGCTTGGACTATTGTGGTTCGGTCTCTCATGTACATTGTGTACAAATGATCATACTGGACCCATGTGCCATTTTCCCCTACATTAGTACTTTAATCAAAGGTCATATAAACACTAAGGAATACCATCCAGCCAAGGTTGGTACTAATAATATGATCCATCTGCCTATAGATATCCTTGCCCGGTATCATAGACATAGCCTACTCACCATCATTTGCCCTGTTGCTCTCAAGTAAATGCGGGCCACTATTGCAGGAAGACACTGGAATGATAGCTAATCATCACTTTCACCTACAAACATAGTAAACTGTCTTTATGTTGAAACCCCAAGTACCCAAAGGTGCACCATTGACCAGTATCTCCTTTAGGCCACGGGAACTGTGGCTTCTGCTGCTGTATCCCTCAGTGTGCCTGGTCCTCATGCTCCAACACAGCAGTACCTACCTGCTGTCTCTGGCCAGAAGAGCCTAAACTGAAGAAACGTGCGGTTTTGTTTCTTTCTACATTGGTCTGTGACTTGCTTTGACCTTATTCTTTTGCTCTTTTGTTTATTTGCTTATTTTTCTGTTTTATTTTCTTTGATGGTTAATATTAACTTTCCTCTGAAGAGGCTTACAATGTGATAACATACGCTTTTCATCACTAGGTTTGTTCAGGCATGATGATAGTACTCAGCACCTAGGGAGTAATTTCAACTTCAGAGCACTTTACAAACATTAAGTAATGATAACCAACCAACTGTGATCCAAGAATGTGCATAACCAAAAATAAGCAGATACTCCATCATTTCTAGTATATGCACTGTCATTTCAAAGCTTCTTTAACATAAAAGAAAAAGATCTAATCACTGAGACATAATTAATCTTATTTGTGCTGATTTTGCTTTATTTTATTCTTTTCTGTGCTTTAATGGGGCAGTATTTTCTGTTAACGTTAAACTGCTGCTGCAAGGAAGCGCTCAGTAGCATTGATTCTGACAACTTCATTAATACGTTCCATAGAGTCGTACGCATGCTATGGCTACTCTTATTTCTTTTGACAGTGTAGAGGAACAGATGATGCATAAGCATAAATTGTCCACCTGAAAAAAATCATGAAGTAATCTTTCCCAAATAATTAACAGCATACTAGTGTGATTACGAAGGCCAGTCGATCTCGAATAAGATATATTTTTATTGTGATAATTATTTAGATTGGCATATTAAAACTCCAATTTATAGTATGTATGGTAAATTATTTCAAATTAGTGTTATTATAAACATATAATAAATTATACTTAAGAAAATAATTACTCTTACTCTTTTTGCCTTTTTCTTAAGCACATACTATTTATATCGCTTACAAATTTTCAGGGGGTATGCATTACAAACAAAATTTTGAAAATTTAACTACTTAAATAAGATAGAGGCAGACAGAGAAACTACATTAATGAATGTTCTATGATTGTTGTTACAAATTACCACGAACTTAATGGCTTAAAACAGCACAAGTTCCTTATTTTACAGTTCTATAGCTCAGAAGTCCAAAATGGACCTCACTGGGCTAATCACAATATTGTCAGGGCTGCGTTCTTTCTGAAGCCTCTAAGAAATAATCGGTTTTCTTGCCATTTCCAGCTTCTAGAAGCTAACCCCATTCCTTAGCTCATGGCCTTCTCCCTTCATCTTTTTGCCAACAGTTGTAGAATTTTCACACTGTATCACTCTGACCTCCTTTCTGCCTTTTATTTCCACTTTTAAAGACCTTTGCAATTACATTGACACCACCCAGATAATCCAGGATAACATCCCTATTTTAAAGTCAGCTGATTAGAACCTTAATTCTATCTGCAACCTTAATTCCCCTTTGCTATGTATATTCATGTTTGTTCACAGGTTCTGAGGATTAAAGTATAGATATCTTTGGAGGTGATTATTCTGACTACCACAGAGACATATTATAAAATGTTTTCCCTGAATAAAATTAATGATACTTGAAATTCCAATTAAGCATATATTTTACATAGATGATCTTCTTGCATTTTGTTTATAATACAAACCTGTTTTTAAGGATAAGACCACTTTTAATTCAAATATTGTGAATTTTGTATCCATAAGGATTTTATACATTATTTTCATTTCCATTAAATTTTATAGTTTATATGTTGACAGTTTCATTATCAATGTATTTCCCAGTTAAGGCCATTGTCTTCTAATTGAACTGAGAACAAAATGAAAGAAATTTCTACAACTAGATTAGTATGAATTGAGGAACCTGTGAAATATTTGATATAGTGTACTTCCATAGTGGTTCTAATAAGATTGATATGGGTATGTAAATATATATATATTATTTCATTAACTTTTCACTAGTATTCATTTGCAGAATAATAAAAACATTTATTTTAAAAAGAATCTTGATGCTTGGACAATCTTCTGTCCAGAGAACCACACCTTTTCCCCCTGAGGTCCACTTGTTTGTCTAGTCTGCCCATGTGTCCTGGATTCTGCTGCTGATTGGGCTAACCATGATACCCTTCCAAAACTTTCCTCCTCCAGGGAACTGGAACTGTGTTTGGATATATCCCTAACTGTTGCTGGGGGCAATCTAGAGTTGTGATGCCACCATCTCTCCTCATAAAATAAAATACTTCTTTGAAACTAAAAAAATAAATAAATAAAAAAAATAAATAAAAAAATAAAAAGAATCTTGAAAGTAAATTTGTATATAATTTTACATGAAAATAATGTAAAAAGACATCAATTAAAAAGAAAAAATAGTATCTTAATGAGCGAGTTAGAAGACAAAATCCATGCTTAAGTTTTACATTCTGCCTCTTTTCACAAGCACTAAGTAGAGATAGAGTTGACAAGGCAAAGAAAGAATTGAAATGCAAGAAAATATTAAAAGATTGGCTACATAGCTACATAGTGCAGAGAAGTAGTAAAAAAAAAAAATTAGTATCTTAAGAAAAGTTATTGTTATATATAAAGATAGTGAAATTGGAAGAAAAAGTAATTTTAATTAATATCAAGTGACTTTAATTTCAAATGAATGTCATAGGCAGAAATTAATTCATGAATAAAATTAGCAATATATATTAATATGCTCATTCCAATAATGGTAGATAGTAGTCATCATTACCAAACTTTTTCTTAAGTTTGGAAGAAACTCTTTCTCAGTAGACATGCCTCTCTATTGACTAAGAAGAATTTGTTTTTTTCTTTGAAACTAAATTATTGTTGATACTTATTACTCAGGTTTCAAAGTAGAGGAGTTGCATTTATTTAACTTACTTAACTGAAAAGACTGTATAAACACCAATTGAATAAGCCCTCTCAAATAAAGGGAACTGAAAACTGCATGGAAAAGTTGGAATTATTCATATTCTGGAAAGAAATATCTGCCATTCTGGTTGTATTATTGTTTTCTTTTCCACTCTATATCTTTAAAATGACATGTTTAGATGAATTTTTCTTACTAAAATCATTTGAGGCCAGACTATATTGGAAAACAGTTAATGTACTATTTTAATACTTGACATAAAAAACTATAAGAAGAAATCTAGAAATTGTTATGTTAACCTCTATTCTTTAATATCCCCCCAAACCACCAATCCATTTCTGGTGGCTTTTTCCTTTGTTTTAAAGTATTAAATTTTACTTAAAATACAAAACTAAAACACTTTCCTAAGAAATCATGAATTCTATTTGTATGTTGAATATTGAATAAATGTATGTGTCTAGAATAAGTGTACTACAATTTTAGAGTATAAAGAACAAGTTTAAGTAATACTTTAAAAGATTTTGAAAGTTTAATGTGGCCAGACTGCTTTTGTTTAAACTTGAGTATATAATCCCAAGTAGTGCCTCTGTTCACAGCCCAGTTGAATCTGCCCAATCCTCTAGGCAATAGTAGTGAATGCTCTAGGCAATAGTAGCTGTTACCATGGCTGCTAGGGCACTTTCCCAGTGTGAAAATATCAAAAAAAAGGGCTGCTTGCCTCAACATATTTTCAATGTAAACAAAGTCTACCTCTTTATTTAGGGAGAAATATAACTGGTGAATCCAGTATCATCAAAGACAAGAGTATGTCAAAATTCAAAGTTTTGTGGGATCAACTAACCAACCCTCCTATTTGGTAAAAATGCCTTAAGGAACTGTGATGTCATCAGGTATTTTCACACTTATCACATAACCTAGGAGGAGGCACTGGTCTGAAGCAGAATCTTTTAGACGATATAAATGATTTTCATAAAATGTCATGTTTTTAAGTCACTAGCTATGTTTATAAATTTGAAATGATCCTGAATTCTTGGTGAATTCTGTCAGCTCACATTTGAAGTACTTTTATCTCCGATGTTCCATCTATGTTGTCATTTCATTCTGAATCCCTCACTCCATTCTTATACCACTGTGTAAAAATTAGTCCCGAAAGGGAGGAGCTGTACTAAACAGCCTTAGTTACAAATGTGTAGCTGCCAGTAACCTGACGGTAATGTAAAACCATTCAGTCTGCCTGGACATACCACATTCTCCAATTTGCTTCATTAACATAGCTCTAGATCTCTGCGTGCTTGAGGAGTAATTTGATTTTTCTCTAGTAAACCTCCTATCAAGGGGAAGTAGTAAATTGTGATCTTTCAAATAACTATGGTCTTTCCTATATTTTAGTCTCACAAATTGCCCAGAATACATTTCTTTAAAGCACATTAAATTTCACCCTCTTCCAATTTTTGTTGAAGTTACTTTCTTTCAATAGAAGAATTTCAGGAAGGAAGTTAATAAAGCTATCCAATACATCTCTAACAATCAATTAGGGAGTAGCTAATCTCTAAGAGAGATGATCTATTTAATTATCTACCTATAACACCAGAAAGCAAGCTAGTATTACACCTATGTTTCTATTATACGAATTTTAGGGAACTAATAACACGAAAGGGAGTAATTTGCAAGGTGCTTTACAATTAACTCACTTAATTCTGACACAAGACTTGAATGTGGAGATTAAATATTTCATTTTTACAGATTAAAATATTGATGTTCAGAGGGGTTATCAAGGACATGGTAAACTGGGACTTCTACTTTTAAATTCTCATTTCCTATGTAATTTTTAAATAGATTTTTTTTTATATTAAAACCCAGAAGATGCCATGAGTAGTAGTAAACAGGTCACAATGAACTAGCCTCCACTAAAGTCCATCGCTTAAGACTACTATTTTTCCTTGATGAACTGTACCCAAAATGTAATACCATTCTGCTAAGAAAACACAAGAAGAGCTAAAACATAACCTAAAAATATAACAGAGTCTAGCACTTAAGTCCCAGTCTTCATGACTCATTGAAATTAAAGTAAGGTAGGGTCTATGCTGGAAACAGCCAAGAAATAATTCGGGTGCTTTATTTCTAGAGCTGATTCTACCATATTTTATAACTGAAACAAGTCAATTAAACTTCATTGATTTGTATTTTCAAATTTGTAGAACAAGTTTCTTGAATGCCTCTCAGCTCAGCTCTCTAAAATCAGATGCTGCTCTAAAACTAAGTTTTCAGAGCTGGTGGTCTGGCTGCTATAGATATTTCCAAATATGTGAGGCTGATCACATTGAGTGTGAAATCTACTTGCAGAGTCTCAGTCCAACAATTGGATTGAAAGAGTTTAAGTTTCGTCCCAGACATGGTGTCATAGAGTTGCTATATTCTACTTTCTACTCTTCAATATCATTGTTTGCTTTTCTAATATTATTGCCAGGACCATTTCTAATGGATGAATCCTTAAGAAATTGAAGTATTTCAAGGAAAAGAAAGGAAAATTAAGGTTCAGTGTAAGTTTTCCATTATGACCACAGATTTTATGAGTCCAAGACCAATTATAATATTAATAATTATATCATTATTGATAACTCCAAATAGACTATCATTTTACTGGGCATTAAGTGCTTGATTTTAAGCAATGAGGTTTTGTTAAATAGGCCATGTTTTTGTTATAGCATTTTGAGTTTCCAAAATAATAGAATATCTGTAGTCAAGCAGTTCATAAGTGAAGATTATTATGTTAGATATAAATGTTTTTAACTGAGTAAAGGCTGCTAGTATGATTTCAATTATTATTTTAAGTAAAGATGACACTGGTATTTTCTAATTTAAGAATGTTTGTATATATAATAAGTATATCAAAACAGGTTATAAATTACTCACAATCTGAAGATTCAGAAACTATTACATTTGAGTGGATCTACGTGTCTCTTTATTCACATCAATGAAATGTTATATTAATACATCTACATAATATTTGAAATTATGAAGAGTTGAGATGACTGATACATAGGGTTTGCCTTCCCTTTTACGTATAATGTGCATAAAATTTCTTAAAATTTATTCTATTACATTCTAGTGTAAAATATTTCATTGTAGCTATGTACCTCTCCAAAATAAACATTCTATAATTTTGACATTTAATTTTCTTTTTTTTCTATTTTAAATAATGTCACAGCCATCAGTGTCTCCACATTTTTGTCCAAACTTTTTATCACATTTAATAATAGATTTTCTAGGGATGAGAGAGCTTTATTGATGAGTCAAAGTATATAAACATATTTGACATTTTTGATTTGTGAAGCCAAATTGCTTTTCAGAAGTTTTCTACATATGCTTATTTCTAGAGACTAAATGACAAAACGCTTAACCAGAATTAAGTATTATTTTCCTTAATTGTTTTATACTGTAGTTTGAGAAAAGCATGTTATTTTACTTTTGAAACAGTTTTTATTTATAATTATTAAAAATTGTTATTTTTATATATGTTAGCCTTTAATTGATTTTTAAAATTTAGTCAGAGTATGTGTATTTGTTCTTAGGCTAGTTTGTTTGTTTAAATCATACTATGGTTTGAATATTTTCCCTCTGTAAAACTGATGATGAAATTTAATTGTCATTTTGATGGTACTGGGAGAAAGGACCTCTAAGAGCTGTTTAGAATGGACTAATGCCATTCTTGTTATTGCAGGAATAGGTTTGGTCCCTCTTGCTTTCTTTCCTTTCCTTTGCTCTTCCACCATATCATGGTGATGCAGCAAAAAGGCCCTCACCAGTTATTGTCCCCTCCATCTTGGACTTCTCAGTTCTAGAATTGTAAGCAAATACATTTCTGTTCATTATAAATTACCAGTTTGTGACATTCTGTTAAAGCAGCACAGAACAAACTAAGACAAATAACTATTTTTTATGTGCCCTTATTTTATCAATTCATTCATAACATGCTATGTTGAAAGCATTTATATCTTAATTTGAAGGGCAATGTAGTGCATCAAAAAACTATGAATTTACTTTAGTCAAATGATCTAATTATATTCTGATGAAATTCCCATTCTACTGAGACATGAATCAGCTGACCTATTCCTTGTAACAGACACACTGTGCTTCATCTTAAAATGTTTATGGGGAGGAGGAGGAGTATGAGGTAACAGTGCAGCCATTGCTTAAGAAAATTTTATTTTAGTGATTGGCTGCAGTAGAAAATGCCAACTACACTTTTTCCCAAATTTTCATTTTTCTTAGTGTCTCCCTATATATGAGCCACTTGGCTCAAGACTATCAGAAATGTAAAATAGTTAGAAAATATAATAAATACTAAAAATTTAGAAAGTATAATAAAACGAAGTACATTTATAACAGTTTCAAATTATATAAAATAAAAAGGAAAATATATTAAACAAGAAATGAGCCATAACGTAAACACAAAATTTTGTAAAGTATGTAATGAATAAGTATATGAATGGAGATTATTCATATATTTATTATACATTATATATAATATAATTTATTTATATCTTATGTCACATATATGTTATAAATATATAATATATAACATATTCATATATTTATATATTTACATATATGTTATATAATATATACGTTTATATATTATAACATAAAAATATATTTATATAAATAATATAAAATATATTATATTTATATTAACATATAAGTGTTGTATAATAGATAACATGTTATTATAGCATATTAATATATTATTCATATAATAATTTTAGTACCATGAGATACATACTTTCAAATATTTTTATAGCATGCTGAAATTCCAAATAAAATCCTAAAAGGATTTTTTAGTAATTGAAAATAACTTCTAAATTATATTTAGAATTATAAACAGAAATAGTTTAAAAATGGTGAAAATTGTGGTATATTATCTTTTTTGCCTTTTTAAGGATAATATACTCTACAAAGCTTAAAATCTCTGATACTTTTTCAAACATGAAAAATGCAAAATACAAAATTATTGCAACCAATTGAGAGATTAGAAACAGGGTAAAAATAAGAACATATAGACGTATGCTATGGAGGTAAGACATAATTATTCAACTTATATTCATGTAACAACTAATTACATGAAAAATAGTGTTTATTTTTCAACATGTAAAAATTAAATTTCAGAAATTGAAATTTCAAATGTACATGCAAAAGAATAAAGAAAAATAAATTTTTGGTGAGCAGTTAAGATGTCTGAAACTTCTCAAATTCTCTATAAGGTATTAAAGCAGGAGGAGGAAACAGAATAGATAGATATAATTCACTATATACAAATACAACATATATCTACCACTAAAAAGATAACAGTAAGCAAAATTGAGATTAATAGATCCCTAGCAGTTAGTGTTTAAAATAGGAATGTGTATATGTTTTTATAATGTTGTATAGGAAAAGGTTTTCTAAATGTCATGAAAATATAATAAAAGGAAAAATATGGTAAATGCAACTATATGGATATACTGAACATCTATTTGGAGAAATGTCTGTGTATTTGTGATACAGAACTTTAACAATCATTAAGAAAAAATGTTATATTTATTAAAAATCAGCACAAGGTGAAAAATTTCTAAAAGCTTTAAAATTTGCCTGAAAAAATATAAAGAGTTAACTTTACTAATAAACAATTGTGTTCAAATTTTCTTAAAACTTCCTTTTTTTTTCCCTCCCATGAAAATTAGAAAAATTTTAAAAGAACTGACAAACCCAAACTTCATTCTAGGAGTGATCTGTTGGAGAAAAACCCCACAAAAACAAAAGCAGAAAAGAGAAAAACTATTCCCATGCATTGTTGGTGGTGGTATAAATTACAAAATTTCTCTGGAAGGCATTTTCACAGTGAGTGACAACAAGTAACAGTACACCTTTTTAATCTACTAATTACTCTTCAAGAAAGTGAGTCAAAGACAATTATATAATTACTAAATAATATGACACAGATTATGAAAATTGTCTATAAAAGGTACAAATATGAAGTAACCTAATGTACATTTGTCCACTTAGGGAAACTGGTTAGTCATCCTTGAATGCAATTCAGACTTAAAATGATTATGTATGTATGTATACATATATATGCATATACACATACATATGTACACATATAAACACTGAGTTGGAAAGATATCACACACTAGTTAAATTTAAAAAATGCCAGATAAATAAGAATATATATACCATAATTCTATAGAGTTACATGCAGACACTACAAATACCCATTAAATATAGCAAAAGATTCAACTTCTGCAATAATCACTTAATTGGCAAATTAAAACAATAATAGAATTTTCCCTCTTACACACTAGAAAGATTGACATGATACCCATTTTATTCCACAGAGTGTGATACCATGAGCTATCACTCAAATTGCTAATGGATAAATAATTGAAAACTATTTCTAGTGGCTAATTTGATAATTTACATTGAAGTTCTTGAAATGTGATTGCTTTTTGACCTGGGTAAATTATTTCTTGACTTTTATTCTAATGAAATCTTGATGCACAATTTGTTATCATTAAAGGTTTTTGTGCATTTTAAAAACATGAAAAAATGCTCAACATCACTAATTGGGGAAATGCACATTAAAACCACAGTGAAATACCTCTTTGCCCTGTTAGAATGGCCATTATTATGTCAAAAAATAATAGATGTTGGTGAGGATTCAGTGAAAAGGGAACACTTATACACTGTTGATTGGAATGTAAATTAGTACAACCTCTGGAAAATAGTGTGGACATTCCTCAAAGAGCTAAAAGTAGACTTACTGTTTGATCCAATAATACCCCCACTGGATATCTACCCAAAGGAAAAAAACGTTGTATATCAAATAGACACCTGCACCCAAATGTTTACTGCAGCACAATTGACAATTGCAAAGATATGGAATCAACTTAAGTGCCCACCAACTTATGAGTGGATAAAGGAAATGTAGCATATATATCATGAGTACTCCTCAGCCGTAAAAAGGAATAAAATAATGTTTTTTGTAGCAATTTGGATGGAAATGGAAACCATTATCCTAAAGGAAGTATCTAAGGAATGGAAAAAAAAAATGCCACATATTCTCATGTATAAGTGGGAGCTAAACAATTGGTATATATGGTCATAAAGTGGTGTCATGGACATTGGAAACAAAGAAGGGGGAAGGTTGGGAGAGGAGTGGGGGATAAAAAATTACCTATCAGGTACAATGTACATTATTCTGGTCTGACAGGTACACTAACAGCTCTGACTTCAATATTATATAATTCATCCATGTAACAAAAAACATTTGTACCCCCTAAATCTATTAAAATATAAAAATGTAAATCAGAAAGAGTTTTGAATACAGTCTTGTTTATAAAAACTTCTGGAAGCATCCTAAATTATTAAATTAGAAATTACAAAATCCCTTAGTTAATTGAGGCACTCACAGATTTAATATTATACTTACTCAGGCTTTAAGGTAATTTTTGAAGGAATATTTAATAATTTTGAAAATGCTTTAATTACTATAGTGCTAAGTTAAAAAACAGTACACAAAAGTATGATAATGATATAAAACAATGTATGAAAAACCTATATGCCTAAAAATTGTGTATTATTTCTGACTTAGGGAATTTAATTTTATTAGAATTGGATGTTTCAATTTTTTACAATAAGCATGTATTTTACTACAATTTAGGGCAAATAATTTAAAATGATACTATTCCTTATTTGGGTAGGGTTTTAAGTTTTACAAAATAATTGAAAAATTATGAATTAATTTAGTTCTTAAAACCTTTTCATTAGAAATTATCTCATCTTTATAGATGAGATAATGAAATTTGGATTGTTGAAATTACTTCCTTATTTTTCACACAGTCTGTAAGTGGTAGAAAAACTTAAATTCTTGGAATTTATATGGACAAAGACTAGACATTAATATAGACAAATTAAGACTTTGGATTTAAGTAATATGTATTTAGAATGACATTTCAATGTAATTTTAATAGTTCTTTGAAATAAAATATCATTTTATAAAAGTATAATAAAAACACAAGTGTTTTATTGTGAACCTTTGCACTCTTCACTAAACCACTTTGCTATTTCTATATCAATTTCTTATTTTCACCTGAGTAGTCAACATAAGTTTTCTCTTCCATCTAGTCAATTTTTTATGAAAGCAGGCTTAAGGCCCCTCCCCAGTCAGACACTGCTCTGCAACCTTGGGCTTTAGGCATACGATAAGGACAACTGACAGAGTAGATTGGTGGTTTCCAAGGGCTGAGGGAATTGGCAAATGAGGAGATCTTGGTCAAGGGATAAGAAGTTTCAGTTATATAAGGTAATTAAGTTCTAGAGATCTAATGTACATCAATGTGAATGTAGTTAACTATACTGTATTGTGGACTTAAAATTTCCTAAGAGGATAGATCTTAAGTGTTCTGAACACCCACACCCACACACACACACACACACACACACACACAAGTTAACTATGTGAGGTGAAGAATATGTTAATTAGCTTGATTGTGGCAATTACTCCACAATGTGCATGTATATCAAAACATATACATTAAATATATGCAATTTTTATTTGTCAATCACACCTCCATAAAGATGTTGAAAAAAAATACCTCTTTGATAACAAGCACTACTAAGCATACATATACCTTATTTGCCAATTAAGTCCTACATTGTGTCCATTTATTGAGTGACTCAGTTAAGGTTGTTGATTTTATTAAAGATGTTCCATTACATAAATCTTTTGATTCAGTGTCATCCTCCATTACTGATGCTATTTCATCATGCATAGATCATATTCAGTTACTCTCATCAAAACATTCACCTTCATATGTAACTTTACACTTAAGGATTTGGTATCTCTTCGTATTTGTTCCTTACTTGTAAGACCAGTGAGAGATTCTTTACACGCAATTTACTGCAAGTCACTTATGGCCATAAACAGTGCTCTCTTCTTATTCTTTTTCTTCATTCTCTTTTTTCTTTTTATTTTCTTTCAGAACTCTGTTGATTTCAGTAAAATTTTCCTACTTCTTCGTCCTCATAATATCTAACTGTACATGATACTCAAATATTTTCCCTCACTCTCTTCACTTTCTTCATTATTTACCTTGGATATCCTGCATATTTTATAATTTTAACTATGATTTGTACAGTGTCTGAGAGTTGATACTATAGACTAACTGCATCTCCTACACTCGTTTTACTATTGCATTTCCAAATGCCTGAAAACTGTTTCCCGTTGAATATTCTGTCGATCCTTCAAACTCAGTATATCCTGATTCAGTAACTGACATAATCTTACCTTAAAACACTTCTTCTTCTTTTTGGCTTTAATATTTTTGTTTGGGTAAAACCATTTTCTCATTCTTTCTAACTGTAGTATCCTTTTCAGATGTTTAATACTACTGTTGCTAAAAATAAAAGAGACTTCTTTCATTAAAAGCTTTCATTCCAGTGTGTGACATTTTCAGGTTAGCTTTTGCAGAACTAATGAAACTATATAAGGAGAAATTCAGATAGCTGTTTACTTGTATTTATATTCATGAACAAAAAATAATCCATTTTAAGATGAAATAAATATCATATTGGTGACCTGAAACAATATTTTGAACTTTTTAACTTCTGCCAAAACTTCCTTCAATATTTAGGGGTCAAATGTGATATATATTAAATGTGGCATATTATTATAACATATTCAATGCCTTTTCTTATTAAAATTTCCAGTACTCATTTTTTTATATTTAGTGCTCTACTTAGATGATTTGCAACAATTATATATATTAGTGAAGCATAGAGAACATAGAATAAAAAATCTTTGCTTTGGCCGGGCGCGGTGGCTCACGCCTGTAATCCTAGCACTCTGGGAGGCCGAGGTGGGCGGATCGTTTGAGCTCAGGAGTTCGAGACCAGCCTGAGCAAGAGTGAGACCCCATCTCTACTAAAAATAGAAAGAAATTATATGGACAGCTAAAAATATATATAGAAAAAATTAGCCGGGCATGGTGGTGCATGCCTGTAGTCCCAGCTACTCGGGAGGCTGAGACAGGAGGATCGCTCGAGCTCAGGAGTTTGAGGTTGCTGTGAACTAGGCTGACGCCACGGCACTCACTCTAGCCTGGGCAACAGAGTGAGACTCTGTCTCAAAAAAAAAAAAAAAAAAAAAAAAATCTTTGCTAATAAAAATATCAGTTATTTTCTCTGCTTTTTAAATTCATCATCAGATGAAATTTTGGAAGATCAAATTATCTTATAAAACTTTTTAAGAGGTTTTGTCCTTGGTATTATCCATAAACTTTTTTTCAATCCTAGTTGATATATCAGTTGATTTTAAATGGTCATAAATTGTCAGCAGTTAGGTTAAAATATGGGACCCTATTCTAGTCATAAAGAGTTCTGGAATTTGTAGAATGTTAAAAACAAATCTGGTGGCAATTACATTTTTGAAGGTGGACAGAGTAATTACAATTATTTTTGTGAATTTTATTTTTAGCACCATAAACATATGATCTCTCTTGTGCTTAGTATAATAGAAAAATGGGAAATATTTATAGATAATGATGGACAATGGAAAGTCTCCTAGGCCATCTTTATAGCCATATAAATGTAATACAGTATGCGTTTTATATAAAATTACATTCTCTTTCATAATCTTTTTTTCTTCATAAGAAAGTGGTAATTATAACCTGTGTAAACAGATGTAGATTTAGCATCTGTCAGTTTTGTAGGTAAATTTCAGCATTCAAAAATCACTGAAACTGTATCCCTTTTATAGCATTTCCTGTTTTGCAGCTTTTGTTATTTTGTATTATGTGGGTGGGTATGTCCTATTTCCCATATTATTTAATCTTTTTGAAGTCTGAGTCAATATATTTCCTTTAAGAAAGGACTTTGTATACATTGTTATTGCTCAAAGGTACAGGGTATGAATGAAATTTTAGTTAAAATCTTTTATTCTGTCAGTGTAAATGTTGTTTAAGATTTGGGGTTATGCAACTAAATTTTAAGTAAATCTTAACTATTATTTTAATTTCAAGGTAATTAAGAATGTGCTACAACAGTTTTCTTCACACAATTACATATATGTATGTGTATATAATAGAAGATTAAGCTGTATGTCATGTGATTTGCCAATATTAAATCTGCAGGCAGCATTCATTAATGTCTTTTCTAATAAAAAGAAAAATGATAACTTGAATCATTTATATTCTCATATGGAGATGAAAAATTTGTTGCATAATCCCATCATTGACTTCTTTTTATAATGGTTGCTTGAAATAGGTTTTCATATAAAAGTGGTACTTCAAAGGATATAATATTTTTTAATAAATGTTAAGACCAACATTAGATGTCAAGGAAGAATTATCGGTGTTCAATAGTACATAGTATTTTTTGTAACACTTGGTTTGGTGAGTCTCCTATTCTATTTTGATTTATATTCTATTCTTCTGATTTATATTTCGGAGAGGTTAGTAGATTTACAGCAAAGTAGCAAGAAGTTCTCACTGTCTCATTCACTCCTGCTAAATATTTTACAGTTCTACAGGACATGATCTATAAACCATCATCATTTTCAGGAAGGATGTTCCAAAAGAACCAAAGACATGAAAAAAATACTGAAGTTTAATATTTTTTATAATGTAACAGTAAGGCAATCACAGCATCACAGTAATTTAAGACAGAATGAGGTTATCTGTTCTGTTAGGTCGACATGATAGAATCCTGGCAAGTTAATTAACTTCTTCTTTATTATCTTCGTCATAAAGTTGTACATTCTAATGTGGGAAATTTCAGTTAATATTCCTTATACAAAGCTCTCAAGTTTTCTTTTGATTTCCAGGCTTTAGGATTTATATTGCTTTTTGAAACAATGTAACACAAATTTGATTCCTTGACTGCAGTGTGTTCTTTTATATTCTGATAATACATGTGATACATGCTGTGCCTTCTAAGTTTCCAAGGCAGTGGTCAAGACATTATTCTCTTCTTATCTAAGCTCAATATCAAAATACTCTCAATATGTATTATTTAACATAGTTTTAAGATAGATCTCTCAAGATCACTATCACATTATCTAAATGTTCTCTAATTTTTACTAAATAAGTTTGTAAAAACAAAAATGGGAAACAGCATTTCAGATATTGTCTGATTTGCACAGTAGACAATAGAAAATTAGTCTTAGCCATACTAAAGAGGTGGTCAGTGACAAACCAGGAATCCAAAGTGGGGTTAGTTATGTTTTTCTTAAAATGCTAGGATGGCACTCAATCAATTAAATCATTCAGTTAACCAAATAAAATTGTTTTTGTCCTTAGGAACTGCTCAACTATATTCTCCTTCCTGTCTCTACTTGAATAGCTGATTGCCATATTAGGTATATAATATAATGTTTTAATAGAAAATTGGTAATTTTTTACATTTAAGAAAAACATCATTCATATTTCAACAACTTAAACATAATTAGTGTTAAAATATTGGTGTATTCCTGTTTATATTCCCCTTTCCAGTTAGTGGAATAGCCAATAACATAGTCTCTGAGAACCTCCAAATAATAATTTGTTAATTAACATTCTTTTAACACATTTGTTCCTCTGTGTTGTTAACTCAAAATTTCACTTGAGCAAGAAGTTTAGACAGTGTTTGTGTGGGCATAATTTCTATTATCAGCTAACTTTCAACAGGATTTCCAAAGTACTTACATTCTAATTTTTAAAAGCATGAGGCTGGACAAAGATTTCCTATAACTCAAGTTACCTTCTATGGGTTAATAGACTGATTTATCTTATGATTAATTTAATAAAATTTTCAAAGTTTTTTAAAAGTAAATTATCAACTCAGTTGTAAAAAGGAACAATTTCATGCATATTAGAGCTCTACGTGAGAGTAAGATTTGGCATTAAAAGTCAGTTTGCCATTTGCTCTGTCTCTTAAGATTTACACTAAAAATGTAAGCTAAACTTTTGGGGTTTTGGCAAATTTCTGTCATCATATATCTGATATTGTGCTATTACATACTTCCTAAATTGATACCATTCTGCAAACACAATATTCATAGTATATAATATACTTCTTTGTAAAATTAGTGTAAAGTAAATTAAAACAACTTTTTTTATTTCATTAGATTTAGGGAGTACAAGTGGTTTTGGTTACGTGGGTAAGTTATATCGTGGAGAAAGCTGGGCTTTTAATTATCCATTACTTGAATAGTGTACATTGTACCCAATGAGTAATTTTTCATCCCTTACCTGGCTTCCACCCTCTGCACTTCTGAGTCACCATTGTCTGTTATACCACCCTGTATGACCCTGTGTACCCATTGCTTATCTCCCACTTATAAGTGAGACCATGCAGTATTTGATTTTGTGTTCCTGATATACTTCACTTAAAATAATGGCCTCCAGTTCTATCCTAGCTGCAAGCAACATTTCATTCTTTTTTATGGCCGAGTAGTGTTCATGTGAGATATATGTATATTCTTTATCAAATAAATGATTGATGGACACTCAGATTGCTTCTGTATCTTTGCAATTGTTAATTGTACTGTGTTAAACAAATGAGTGCATGTGGGTTTTTTAGAAATACTTTTTTTTCCCATTTGGTATGTACCCAGTAGTAGTAGGATTGCTGATTTGAATGGTAGATCTACATTTAGTTCTTTAAGAAAGGCTCTACTGATTTATATTACCAACAACAGTGTATAAGCATTCCCTTTTCACCACATCCATGCCAGCATCTATTTTGTTGCGTGTGTTTTTAATAAATGTCATTCTGACAGGGGTAATGTGGTCTCTCATTGTGGTTTTGATTTGCATTTCCCTGATGATTACTGATGTTGAGCATTTTTTCATATGTTTATTAGCTATTTGTATATCTTCTTTTGAAAAATGTTCATGTTTTTGCCCACTTTTTAATGGGTTTGTTTCCTTCTTGCTGACCAGTTTGAGTTCCTTGTAGATTCTGGATATTAGTCTTTTGTTGGATATATAGTTTGTAAATGTTTTCTCCCATTCTGTAGATTATCTATTTACTCTGTTGATCATTTTTTTTGCTATGCAGAAACTTTTTAGTATAATTAAGTCCCATTTATTTATTTTTTGCTTTTGTTGCATTTTGCTTTGGGATCTCAGTCATAATTTATTTGCCTGGGCCAATATTCAAAAGAGTTTTCTCTAGGTTTTCTTCTAGGATGTTTATTGTTTTCATGTCTTATATTTCGGTCTTTAAAATAACTGTTTTTAATAAAATAATGTACATCAAAAGTTATATTGAATAATGTTCTCAATTTCTTAATACTACTTGCAATAATGTATACAATTTTAAGTCTCAAGAAACATTTTAAATGAAAATATTTTAACTAAGTTGGTGGAATTTTTCAGCTGTAACCTTCATGTAAAATGAATAGTGGCAATGTGTGAGTGAGGTCAAATGATTCTGCCAGCAGTATTTCCCTGGTAGGATGGATGGCAGAGTTTTGTTTGTTTTTTTCTTGGTGTGAACTGTTTTCATGCATATGATAATCAGTTCCATTTTAGCACCAGAAACTGTCTCACACAAAACTAAAGTAGTATGCTTCAGTGCTGGGCTTTTATCAGATATATACAAATATAAACCTGGCATTTGGGGTCTTACATTTGAAATACTTTGTGTTTCTATTTAACTCCATAAATATAGATAGCATACTAGATTTTGTGACATGTAAATTGAAATGGAAGCTTTGAAAATTTTAAAATAAAGATTTTGTCTCTGAAAAAGATAAGCTATTAATACAAGAAGTATTTTATATTGTATGGATATTACAAAGATTATTTAATGGATTACCTATTAATAATCCATGACTAAAGTTTATGTATTTTTCTGGAAAGGGAGAAGATATAATTTGCAAGGACAATTAGAAGCCACATAAGACCCTATAACTATGAAATCAGTAATATCTCAGTAGTGTTTTGAGAAACTGATTTGGTCTGGATTTCTAATTCTACACATACTTTCCTGAAGCTGCCTAGAACTATTTCAGAGCACAAATTGAAGGAAAAGATAATTAGTGACATAGCCTTATAACTTGCACAGGCTGTGGAGCTCCTACTCAGTTTTTAATTAGAATTATGACTAAATTATTCATTGTCTGTGGGAGTTGCCCTGAGGAGAGAAAGTAGTTGAAAGTTTCGCAAGACAAGAGAGGAATTTGCCACTTAAAATATAAAATTATTTTTAAAAATATGGTGGAAGCTTTTATCATTTGGTGAATCTCATTGGGTCTTAAAATTCATTCCTGGTTTCTGTTACCATTATTAGGTATTCAAAGATTACCATATGACTTTAAAAATAAGTGATAAGAGAAAATTTATGAATATTTTTGTTCTTAATTTCCAATGTTAAATGTCATAGATTTCTATTGCCTTGCTATTTAGCAGTAATTCAATTTATGCCACCTTAGTGTTTGTCTCTTATATTAAGATGTAACTACACTTCCTCAGGTTTTCAATATTTTCATAATGTTTAAATGAGAGGATGTAAGCTACTTTTAGTATTTAAGCTATTAAAACTATTTTTGATTTAAACATTTTGGTAACCTTGTAGCAATACATTTGGTAGTTAGATTCTGACCTTTTAAATTGTCAGATTCCAGTTCATTAAACTGACCTACTTACTGAAATTGTAATAAATTCTTAGAAATTTAAATCACCATCTAGAATCACAGAATATTAATATTGCTAGAGCATTTAGCAATTCTTTCACTTTAGTTACCACTTTAGGACATTTCTTTTTGGTTCAAGAAAATGGCTTATAGCATAACATATTCACTCAAAAATGTCAGTTTATTTTGAAATCAACTTCCCCTATTCTATATGATAAAAAGCTCCATGCCCCGTTCATTTCAGGGATATTTTTCTTTTCTCTTATACCACTGATTCTGTGTGTGTGTGTGTGTGTGTGTGTATATTCTGAAACCTATACAAATCTAACCCCTTCACAGAGGGGTTTCTTGGTAATTGACTCATTTAGCTGTTCTCTAAATTGAGTCACTCATGTTAGGAAAATGTCCCTATAATTATTTTATAGCACGGTCATTACCGTATTACAAAAACAGTTCTCACAGGTGAAAGGAAGTTTTCCATTTTTAGATTACATTAAAATGATTTTTGCTTTTTCTCTTCTACTTTATTGCATACAATTTAAGGTCTTACACATTATATCTAGACTTTTTTTTTTTTCTTTTCAGAGCTAGAGCTTGGTATGTTCCATCTAATCTCTTATCAACATGAACAGGGCCGGGCGCGGTGGCCCACGCCTGTAATCCTAGCACTCTGGGAGGCCGAGGTGGGCAGATCGTTTGAGCTCAGGAGTTCGAGACCAGCCTGAGCAAGAGTGAGACCCCATCTCTACTAAAAATAGAAAGAAATTATATGGACAGCTAAAAATATATATAGAAAAAATTAGCCGGGCATGGTGGCGCATGCCTGTAGTCCCAGCTACTCGGGAGGCTGAGACAGGAGGATCGCTTGAGCTCAGGAGTTTGAGGTTGCTGTGAGCTAGGCTGACGCCACGGCACTCACTCTAGCCTGGGCAACAGAGTGAGACTCTGTCTCAAAAAAAAAAAAAAAAAAAAAAAAAATGAACAGTACAAAAGCAAGTTATTCTAACTATATAATGAATGTAGCAATTTAATGAAGAATCCTTAAAAGTGTAACAATTAGCACGAAGAGAGCAGTAGAGCAAATGTACTCAAAACTTGAGAAACATTCTAGAGTGTGAAATATTTTTTTAATTATTTTATTTCAGCATACAAATATTTAGGTTATGTATATTGCCTTTGCCCCACTCAAGTCACGGCTTCAAGTGTGTCCATACTCCAGACGGTGCCCACAGCACCCATTAGGTGTGAATATACCCATCCCCCCCCCACTCCCACCTGCCCAACACCCGATGAATGTTACTACTATATGTGCACTTAAGTGTTAATCAGTTAATATCAATTTGATGGTGAGTACATGTGGTGCTTGTTTTTCCATTCTTATGATACTTAGTAGAATGGGTTCCAGCTCTATACAGGATAATACAAGAGGTGCAATATCACCACTGTTATTTTGTGGCTGAATAGAAATTCATTGTATACGTATACCACATTTTATTAATCCACTCATATATTGATGAGTACTTGGATTGTTTCCACATCCTTACAATTGTGAATTGTGCTGCTATAAACATTCGAGTGCAGATGTCTTTTTTTTATAGTGTTTTGTTCTTTTGGATAGATGTCCAGTAATGGGATTGCTGGATCAAATGGCGATTCTACTTGTAGCTCTTTGAGGTATCTCCATATTACTTTCCACAGAGGTTGTACTAGTGTGCAGTCCCACCAGGAATGTATGTGTATTCCTATCTCTCTGCATCTACACCAACATTTATTTTTGGGGGACTTTTTGATAAAGGCCATTCTCACTGGAGATAAGTGATATCTTCTTGTGGTTTTGATTTGCATTTCTTTGATAAATAGAGATGTTGAGAATTTTTTCATACGTTTGTTGGCCATTAGCCTGTCTTCTTTTGAAAAGTTTTTGTTCATGTCCTTTGCCCACTTTTTGATAGGGTTGTTTGATTGTTTCCTGCTTATTTTCCTAAGTTCTATATAGAGTCTGGTTATCAGCTTTTTATCCTATGTGTAACCTGTGAATCTTTTCTCCCATTCTGTGGGTTGTCTGTTTGCTCTCATGATAATTTCCTTGGCTCTACAGAAGCTTTTTAATTTGATCAGGTCCCATTTATTTATTTTTGTTGTTGCTGTGATTGCCTTTGTGGTCTTCTTCATAAATTATTTGCCTAGGCCAATGTCTATAAGAGTTTTTCCGACATTTTCTTCTAGATTCTTATAGTTACATGCCTTATGTTCAAGTGTTATCCACTGTGAGTTGATTTTTGAAATAATTTGTTTAGCATAACTTTGAATATTGTAGTTAGTTGAAGGTTAGTATATATGGACTTGTTCCCTTCCCAAAGTCAAATTTTGCCTTTAAAAATTTCTATACATTCTTATGTTTCATTTTTTAAATTCAAAATATTTGTTTTAATACTTGCAAAAATAAGTTATAATTGAAAAACATGTCTTAAACCTGCTGATTCATGTGACTCCATCTGGAAAATGGATATACCCAAAGGAAATTGAACTTTATACTAAATTTTCTGATATTTTTTATTAAAATTTAAAGATTTAAAAATATAATAAATATATTATATTATATTTTTAAACACTTTAGAAATAGCAATTAAATATTTATATAAAATATTTACTAATTCCACTAATTAAAATATTATTAAATTTGCTTATGTATCACATCAATTACTTACGTAAAATTTAGGTATGTATTATATAGACATTGGGTATTCTCTGTGGTCCCAGTATGGTATACTTGCTCAGCTCCTGACCATGTCCAATGTGATTTCATAAAGGATAAGAAAATTGACAGTTAAAAATAATAAAATACACTTTTCTATGCATGAAAATAAATTCATTATAAAAGAATAATTGAAAACTCACATACAAACTACCCCCCAAACCTTCTTTTTTGGATTCAATCTCATAGCACTACAAGTATATTAGTGTATAAAATATATGTTCAGTGATGTTTATCAAAAAAAATTAGTAAAGACAAAAAGGGCACTGAACTGTCTATCAAGAATAATACAGTTTAATGAACTGTGAGATATGTATGACATAGAATACTATACAGATATTAAAAAAGTTCAGGTCAGTAGCTACCTATTTGGAGACTGAGTTGTTATACAACAAAGCAAACTACAGTAGAAAGCATAATCCCTTTCTTATGAGACTAACATTATAGTAGTTTCACTCCCATAAGAGTAATTCATTTTTCAGAAATAGGGGCTGATTTTTTATAGGTCCCTTCTCCTGCTAAGAACAACTCAAAACACTGAACAATTGTTTTGATATGTTTTAAAACAGAACAGAGATGAAATGGCAGTAATTTTCACCAAACCAAAGTGTTGAAGAAGATAGATATTTAGAAGGATAAGCCATGATATTCACATTGGATATTTGCCAGTTTTGAAAAAGTTGCCTGAAACAGGTTGTTACAAAAGGTATTAGTTCACCATTTCTTTTATGGCTCTATCCAGGATAATACAAAAGGTGGTAGATCACCATTTCTTTTTGCGGCTGAGTAGAATTCCATGCTATACATACACCACATTTTCTTAATCCACTGATGTGTTGATGGTCACTTCAGCTATTTCCACATCTTTGCAATTGTGAATTGTGCTGTTGTAAACATTCTAATGCAAGTGTCTTTTTGATAAAATGTCCTTTTTTCATTTGGGTAAATTCCCAGTAGTGGAATTGCTGGTTCAAATGGTAGGTCTACTTTTAGTTATTTGAGGCATCCCCATACTACTTTCCACAGAGGTTGTACTAATTTGCAGTCCCACCAACAGTGTATAAGTGGTCCTTTCTCTCTGAATCTATGCCAGCATCTGTTGTTTTGGGATTTTTTGATAAAAGGTATTCTCCCTAGAGTTAGGTTATCTCATGGTGGTTTTGGTGCTCAACATCATCAGGGAAATGCAAGTAAAACCACAATGAGATATCACTTTACCCCAGTTAGAATGGCTTTTGTTAAAAAGCCACAAACAATAGATGCTGGTGTGGATGCAGAAAATATTTGTAGAGTGCTATTTAACAAAACTTTCACATGTATTAGATTACATAAGGCTCACATGGACCATTTGAGAGGCAGAGTAACTAATAATATTTTGATTTATACAGAAGCCATCTGGAATTTAGAATGTTTGACCTAATTTTGCTGGCAAGCACACTCAGGCTTAAATAGAGGATAGTGAGATTTGATCTCTGTTGTTCTAGTACCAAGCATTTCAAGCATTCTATCGCTACATATTGCTTCTCAATATGTGTTTGTGTTAATTGTTTGTAAATGCACATGGTTCTATATTTGTAAAATGCATAGATATGCATTTTACTAGTGTAATAACATATCTTTGAAATAGGTAAGGCAGCACTGTAAAGGAGAAAACAATTAGGGTTTGGTAATAGGCAACCCATGATTCAAATTCTTTATCTTTCCTTTTTCTTTATTCCCTTCTTTGAAAATTTCTTATTGAATATTTACTACATGCTAGGAATAATTCTGTGAATATAAAAGAGTCTGTAAATACATCACTGAAGATTCTGTAGATACAACTGAAGGAAATAAACAGGTAAAAAAAAATACATACTTTTGTTTATGTTCACCCACCTTGAAGAAGAATTGTATATAGCTATAGACACATTGACTTGGAATTTCTAGTGATCCATGGAGATAAGGATTTAAATATATAAATCTTGAGCATAACAGAAAATTTTGGGCTAGAATTTTTAATTTGGGACACACAGGTATATAAGAGACAATTGAAACCAAGGAGAATAAAAAATTCATCCAGTATCATATTCAACATGAAAAGAATAAAAGGCTGAGTAAAGAGCCTGAGAAATATTGACATTTAAGGGTAAATATCAAAGACATCTACAAAGGATATTGATAAGAAATGGCCACGAAGTAAGGTCACAGAATTCAATGTGGTGGTGGTCAACAATGTCAAGTGGTCAAACAAAATAAAAAGAGAAGCACCCCCAACTTTGAAAATTTGAAAGTTACTGGTCTACTCATCTATAATTACACAGCTTTATGGCCTTGGATAAATTATTTCTGAAATTGTTTGGTAGAAGTCAAAGGAAAATAGCAGTTACATCATAGGTTTAACAAAGAATTAATAAAATATGCAAAGTACCTGGAGCAGTCAAAATATTAGGATGCTTAGAAATTGCTCTCTAATACATTCCCTTTACCTAGAATCTGGAAATGAGATAAGGAGAATAAACTTAATAAACTGAAGGGTTTATGACAGATAGACAATAATAATCTTGAGACTTGGACCTACCTCTCCAAATTTTGCATCAACTAAACCACAGTTAGCTTTCTTGTATGTTTGAAACATAACTATTTATTTCTATAAATATATAGAGAAACAAATGTGAGAAAAATTTTGGCACAAAATTAAAAATCAGCTGTGGCAGAAATACCAAAAGTGGTGGAAGGCAGTTTATGCTTTCCATTGTCATTCATTTCCCATGTCTAATCAATCACCTTCAAGTTAAAACTTTTGACTCTGTTCCTTACTCTCATTTCTAATTGTTCATTTCAAGATTGTGAAATAAAAACATTTATACCATTCTCTTCTCTGTCTCCAGCTCTCATTTTTAATTGTTTCAAATTTCAAGATAGTGGAGTAAAGATATTTGTAACCCTTCTTCTTCCAAAGCTAAGGAATAAGGAAAAGAAATACAACTGTCTTTGATAAAACTAAGATATCTATAATACCAAACCATAACATGAGTGATCAGAGAGCAGATGGAAGGTTGTTAAGTGACATAGCAGAGCTGAGAGAGGTCAGAATTAAGGGTCAACAGAAGCAGACAGCAATGAGAAATAATTGGATTTCTGTGGAAAAACTCAAGAAAGGCTTGGTAATTGTTAAGGTTTATGGCAGACTGAAAACAAAGAGCTGGTTTTGTGTTCAAAAAACATTTAAATTTCATGGGCCATGTGACTTGGTTCAGTCAAAGGATGTCCCTCCTCCACCCATATAAAAGATAAGAGGTACAAAATTTAAGCCAAAATGTCACTGGCCTCTCCATCACAAACACAAAGAAGATGAAACAGAGGCATTAGGTAATGTAACATACCTAGAGCACTCTTCCTGTATCCATGCCGAGGACACCCACAGCCAGGTCATTAGATGATCCTTATTTAAAGAACTGGAAAAAGTTCAGAAAAAAGTCTTCACATTTGGACAGTAGAGATCCACATGTAATAAGAATGTTGGCTATGTAATCTATCTATCATAAAGCTCAATAATTCATTGTGCCCAGACATAGAGTTTTTCCAGCTGGCTTTTTAATCTGTTATACTTAAATGTGAACACAGAGGCAACGTTTACATGATGTTTTAGAAAGATTTCCAACATGAATGAGAGATCCAAAAACAGATGAAAGGAGCTTAGAACTTTTCTGGAAATATTCAATGGCAACTACTCACACTATAAAATACAAACAAAGATAATAGTAAATATTTTAAGAAAAAAAAAAAAAAAAGACAGGTGGGCGTGGTGGCTCGTACCTGTAATCCCAGCTACTCAGGAAGCTGAGGTGGGAGGATTGCTTGAGACCAGGAGTTTAAGACCAGCCTGGGCAACATAGTGTGAACTACTTCTCAGACAAACTAACAAAACTCTCTTTAGCTCAAAGCTAAAAGTTTTCTGGTTGCAAGCTTGGTGGTTGGGATTCAAAACGCTTCATAGATCTTTCACTGTTTAGAGTAGGATGATGATTCATTGTCCCTGAATTAGAAATTATTCCATAGTTCAAATTCACAAAGGCAGAAAAGAGGATTTTTCATTATCTATATAATATCTCTTTTATGCCAAAATAAAATTGCAAATTTAAATACAAGTTATCATTATACATATATTCTTATCATTTTAACTGTAATGAAAATATGAGACACGTGTTTGAAATTAAAATCCTCCTTTGGATGGAGATATCCAGGTTATGGATAATTTCCATAAATGTTTAAACACTATCCTTTTTCTCTGCCACCAAATAAAGCATTTTGAACAAGTTTAGACAGCTAATTTTAAAAAGGAAATTGTCTACAAATACTGACATTTGCTTTCAACACTAACATATATTTCTCTACAGAGGGACTAAAACAGTAGTGAGCCAAGACATGACAGCTGAGAATCTTAACTATAACAGAACTATATTTGTTTCACATTATAAAATAATATCACTGGTCAATTTAAAAAATTTAGCTTGATTATTGATTATTTTGGCGGATAAATCATTGGGCATATTTTGACATATTCCATAAATGTTCAGGAACAGATAGTTTAAGCAAAAACTTCTGATCGAGCCATAGAAGCATGGATATGTATCCTTTATAATGTTTCTTCTTCTAAAATATTTGTATACTTTGTACAATTATCAAATTAAGGGTTTTCAGATTCATGGGTTGGTACTTTCTTATGCCTGTGACTATACATTAGAGACAATGGCTTATTTTAAATACTATAGAATGAAAATATTGAATGTACATTAAGTAATACTTGTTTAGAAACTAATCTATTATCTGTATGGTTTGTTGTTCCTTTAAAGAAATTAATGAAGTTGACCTTATATTACAGTAAATTTATATTATATATTCTCTACTTTCTAATATGACATAGCATTAGTGGATTTCATGGAATAGCTCCTTTCTGGATTTTGGCTGTGAGAAGAAAGATGAACGATACCTTATACATGATATAGGCTCAAGAGCATTACTTTAATAACATGTAAATATAATAGCACTTGATTTATATTTTTATGTTTGAGAAAACATGTTAATATTACAATTTAAAAAAGAAAACCTATCATAGTGATATTACTTCCTCCTAAATATATGAATATTAAAAAAAAGAAATTTATAAAGTAAAAAAAGTTTTTCTTCAAAATAGATATAATATTTCAAGAAATTATACATGAGCATATAATGTTTCATGCATTTTTTCTTACCCAGATTGGCTTAGGAAACTTAATTTTTCCTTTAGCTAAAACAATCTAATTTTTTTAGTAATTGATTACACTATTAATTTTTATACCTTCTCTGATCAAAACCATAGTAAAACTTTATTTATAATGAATATCTTCTCTGAGACTGGATGCGGTGGCTCATACCTGTAATGCTAGCACTTTGGATGGCCAAAGTGGGAGGATTGCTTGAGCCCAGGATTTCAAGACCAGGCGGGACAACATAGTAAGAACTCATCTCTACAAAAACATTAAAAAATTATCCAGGCATTATGGCATGTGCTGATAGTCCTGACTACTTGGGAGGCTGAGGCAGGAGGATTACTTGAGCCAAGGAGTTGAGGTTGCAGTGAACTATGATGGTTCCACTACGTTCTAGCCTATGTGACAGAGTGAGACCCTGTATCAAAACAAAACAACAAACAGCAACAACAAAAATACCTTTTCACATTTATATTTGGATTTCCATGACTGACTAGGCAATAATTTACTACATTCCCTAATAATTTAGAGGAAAATCTAAAGATGATAAAAATAGTGACAGTGGTAGGTATAGAAACCCATAATCTGAAAGATAATGAAATTTATGAACCTGAAAGATTCTAAAGAAGATGAAAATAATTAATAGTTAGCATTTCCATAACATGACCCAATGTTTTATTTAAATCAGGATGCTATATCTAGTTATTAAAATTATTTCAATAATGGGTGCAGATTACAAAATTACAGAGGCCTATTAGTTGGGTGAGCACTTTCCAAGATCATGTAAACCCGTGACAGAAAATATTTCAATCGAATTGGTGGTGATCAAGAAAAAAATAAGAAATTGGTATTCTACAGGAGTCAATGAAGTCAAAGCATTTCCAAGTAAAAGTAGCTGAATGACAATGTTAGAAAAAAATGAGAATTTAGTCAAATACAAGATATAGAAATTTGTTTTTAGATGTAGAAGAGTTCTAAAGGAGAATAAGGCCCATATTTTTGTCTTAGAATTGAGTAGCTAAAATAAAACAGATGAAAGGGTCACTGGAGCTAAAGTTAACAGAATGAGATGCCAATTTGGCAGAGGGATAATCTAAGTAGATTTATAAATTATCTCTCATGAGAGACTAAGAGATGGAGACAAAGAATTGGGGGCTAGGAGATTGATGAAGGTGTTGGTAGATAGCAAAATAAAGAGGAAGAAAAAGCTGTGTGTGTGACTAAGATTAAGTTTCAAGGAGCAAGGGTATTTTGAACAATCTCAGAGAAAAATAGTTGGGATAATGTTCAATAAAGTATGTAGAATGCCATCCTCAGGCCGCAATCATAATGATTAAAAGATGTGGGAGAAAATCTCTTAAGAGAGCAGCATGAAGATAACTGGTTCTCAGGGACAGCTGAAATTAAACTGAAGAAATATTCAGCAATAATTATATAGTTAATTCTGTTAGCTGTACAATAAAGTTTTGAGAGAGCACAATGGGAAATTGGGGAGTGAAGGCAATAGAAGGAAGTTGGAAACAGAGAAAGTTCAGAAAATATGGGAACAATGGCATATGAGAAGGTATATAATTCGTAGTCCCACATCTGGAACAGAGATCTAGAATTGCAAGAATATGTGATATGGTGAAATGAGCCAAAATTTGGACAATTGAATCAATCCCAGCAATGAAGCCTGTGTATTAAATGAGAAGGACTCCCCACTTTTTTTAGGATTTACTTGTTCTGGGATATTCGACAATTCCAGGGAATTATTAGTCTCTGAAACAGTCATCATCTTTTTTTTTTTTTTTTTACTGTTCCTTCTCTTATGCAATCAAATCTTATTAGGAACTAGGTCCCATTAATTACATATCTTGACTGTCCCTATTATCTCTCCTTCCTCCCTTCATCGTTGCCTCTGCCACTGCCTTAGCTTGGGTCAATCTGCATGAAAGAAATTTAAAAGAATTAAAAAGCTACAGGCTGAAATTTGATTTTTCTAAAATGCAAATCTTCCTTGTTGTTCTCTTAAAAATGTATATATATTTTCTCACTGTTCATGAAATACTTTTGTGTTTTATACAAGGATCTTCATGATCTGGGAACTTTCTGGTGTCATTTCCTGCCTCTTCCATATTCAGACAAAGAATTAATTAACAATACCAAACTGCCAGCACATCTCAGAATACAGTGCAGTTACCTAGTCCTAATGCTTCGTTTTTCTCAAATGTCTTCTCTATTCAAGTAGCCTATCTGATAATTTTTGAAAACTGGGTTCAGTTATTGCCTTTCTTGAATCTACCAGGGAAAGTTGAGTTCAAACTTTCTTTTAAGATATATTTTATTTTATTTTACCTATTTGTTTACTTTTCTATCTCTCCTACTCCAAACTCCTAAACATAATTTTGTCTTGCTTAATTTTTATCTACACTGCAGTGTTTGTTACATAACAGATGAATAACTTTCTGTTGAATGAATAACTGAATACATTATGTTGATTGAATCTTGTCATGAAATGTCTAAGGACAATTTCTGTAAAAATGTTTTTAAAATGAGGAAAGTTAATAAATTTATGAAATATTCATTTTATGGAATTAATGACACTCAGACAGTAACTACAGAGCTAGCCAAAAAATTAATCTATGCATTTCAGCAAATGTTTCTAAGACCCATTTTATCTCTGAACACTCTCTATGGACAGAAAGTATTCAGGAGAAAATTCTACTAATCTATTTGGCATGCTCAGTAATGGCAATTACTTCAGTGTTGCATTTGGTGAAACTTCCTGTTCAATGTCAAATTTGAAAGCTTTAAAGGAAATAATGGTACATGTTGGGTGGCCAAGCTGTTGGTTTGGCCATGACAGCCCTTCCTTTTTCTTCTTTTCATCTAATTCCATTAGAATCAGTCACCTACCTACATGTCAGGGTACTAGCTTTGATGAAAGAGTTATGTTAAGGCTTAATCTAGATAAAAGTGCAGGCAACACTGACCTGTCAGTTGAAACACTGATAGAATGTGGCCTGAAATAAAAGCTACCCTTTCTCTACAGAGGCATGCTACCTTCTATAATTCTGAAGATCCAAAATGGTTTTCAATCTTTCAGTGCATTTGCTTATGTATGATAACTTACATATTTAGAAAATCTAGTACGCCTGTGCTCCATTGTGTGTATTTCAAGATGTATTATATGAGCTTATTTTGATTTATAAGCCCATTTGTCAATTAACTTGTGGCACCTTATTTTCTTCTGTCTTGAAATAATATAACAAACTAATATTGTGCTTTTTGGTACTGTGACCTGTTTAATTCCTTATGAACTATTAATTTTGGTTGGATGGCTTGCCTGATTGAAATATGAAAAGAAATCACCTTGAAAATTGCTATCAGTAGAATATATCATGACTGCAAATCTGAGACTCTGATGTCCATTTTTCAATATTTCAGTTGGATAAAATAATCTGCTCTAGTTATCAAGCAGTGGGTGTGTTTAATTGATGTAATTAAATAGTACTCAGTCAAGGGACTATGCAAAGATTATCCTAAGTATTAAAACTCCCCCTACTCTTCTCATTCCTCCTTTCTCATATAACTATTACAGTTAGAAGATGTATTAATAATTATCCAATAACAGAAGCTATAATGTGATCTTTAATATCATTAAACATATCATTATAAAATTACTCTCTATCTATAATTGCAGTTATCCAGTAAAGCAATCTCTTCACAGATGATCTACTTTGGTATTAGCTATAACAAACCAATCATTTCATTGTAGAAGATAAAACTATTAAGACACATTTTTTACTTGTTCTTTCCTTTTTTCATTATATCTTTCCTTCATTCCTTTTTCCTTTTTTTCTTCTGTCTTTCATTTTCTCATTGCTATCTTTTAAAAAAAAGTTCCTACATTTATTCATCATTTAAGAAGCATTTTCTTTCTTTTTACCTTTGCTTACATGAACTTTCCATTCTCTTTTTAAAAATAAAAGTACTTTAGATTGCCTGAAGATAATGAATTATTACATCATAATATCATATGAGTAAAATATTTATTTAGATGTGGTATCTTTATGGGAATTGGCACTGTGAGGTTTGAAAGAAATACATAAGACTTAGACCTTGTTTTTCATGAGCTTATAATATTGAAAAGAATTTAAGACATACAAATGTATAGGTGTATCCAAAGGCAATCTATGATGAACACCAGTATGTGCCACAAGATGCAGTTAATAGAAGAGATATCTTTAAGCAATCATTCTGATGAGCAAAATAGTTGCAAAATAAATGGAAGTACTTTGGGTGATATCAAATGCTAATAATGTGTCTTTTAATAATATAAAGGTTACTTGTAGGATGAAGAGAAGGCAATAATGGTCTCATCTATTTAAAAGCAGCATTTAAAAGCCAGAGGGTACAGCAGTCATTAACACTCTAAAGAATTTTTTGTATGAATATACTGTACTTTAAAAAAAAAAAACAGCTGTATGCTTTTCAATCTGTTTATTGGATTTTACAAAAAAATATCACTGAAGACTATCCTTATCATTTTGCAGTATACATTTAACAAATGAATACAGAAGGCCTTTTCTCTAGAATGACAGAAAATAATAGAAAATTAGTCATCTTTTGGCTGCCAGTTGAGAAAACAGTTAAAAATAAGTAAGCTAAAATATTTGGCAAACAATCTCATATAACATTTGAAAGTAGGCACTGTATTTGTTATCTTTTGCTGCTTAACAATATTACTACACACTTATTTAAAACAACACACATTTATTATCTCACAGTTTCTATGGGTAAGAAGATCAAGCATAGCTCAAGTGTGTTTTCTGTTTAGGATCTTGCTTAGATCAAAATATTGACTGGGATTGCAAGATCGTTTGAGGTGAAAGCTCCCTTAGATTGTTGGCAGAATTCAGTTCCTCACAGGTTGCTGAACTAAGGGCATCAATTCTTTGCTGGCTGTTGGCTGAAGGTCACCCTCAGCTCCTTGCTGAGGGGCCCTCTCCATATGGTGGCTCACAATATGGCAGCTTGCTTCTTCAAGGCCAGCAGAGAAGAGAGTCATTTAACAAGATGAACTTTCAGCCTCATGTAACATATATCTTGTCATGTTTTCCATATCCTCATTGCTTAGAAGGCAGTAACAGATCCAGTCCACATTCAAGGTAAAGGGATTACCCAAGAACATGAATACCAGAAGGCTAAAATCAAAGAGACCACCTTAGAGTCTGCCCACCAAAGACTTAATATGAGTTGGTTATAGCAAGAAAAGCTAAGAAAACATTCCTTTTATATGAATGTTAATTAAAACTCAAATCATATGACTTCAACCTCTCTTAGAAGCTATACTAAATATTAATATTAGTTTTGCTAATTGACTCATTTGCCATTGGGAGGCTTTAGAATTGCTTAAGAATTATCCCATAATTTTCTCTAAACTGGGAAAGACAGCACATATGGAATACTAACACTCTATTTAGAGAACCTATGGAGAAAATCTACAACTTTACAGTACACTTAATACAAATATGTAATTGATTAGATGGTACAAGTGGTTCGAAAATAGCTTTCAAAATTTTTATTTCACTTTTGCATTTGTAAAGTTATTAATCTTTAACACTGATTTTTTTCAGTGAAATCATCTACTAATTATATGCAGTTCCATTTTTCTCTTATATTACACTTGGTAATGGAAGACAATTAAATACTGAAAGAAACTTTTTAAAAAATGGGCATAAGAGACATAAGATGGAAAAGATCTTAAAAATAATTTTAGTTTTGTTTTATGCAAATTTGTTAGCCTATTTGTTAGCCTATTTTCTTTAGGCTAACAGATAATACTTCTGAAAAAGTATTAATTTCACTGGACTGATATATATGAATTTTGTCTCTAAATCTGTACAAGTATTTTTACTAAAGAAATTCAGCTTTTTTTAGAAAGGACTGGGGGTTAATATAACAAATAGCATGGCATATATATATGATTTATCTTAAAATGTTAATGTGTCAGTAATTAAGCATAGACAACTTGGTGAGAAAAAAATCATTTTCACGTAAAGGGTCAGAAATATGTGCTTTTACATAAAATTGAAAAGAATTTTAAAACTCTTAAAAAGAGACTATTACAGCTTGATAATTCTTGCAAAAATAAGAAAAACATAAAGGGAGGAATAACAGTAAAATAAACAATAAATATAAAAAGGAATAAAACCAGATATAAGTGTTCACAGTAATGTGCATGCTCTATTTTTCCTCAAATTTGGTTTAGAAACAAAACCTATTTATATGCTGTTAAAAGGGAAAGATTTATTAAAGTGTAAAAAATGTTGAAAATAATAGGGGAAGAAGGAATAACATTAACATAAAGACACAATTGGATTTAAAATCAAAGTGCCTAAATAGATGAAGTGAAACATTTTCTACTGATAAGAAAAAAATGTAAGAGAACTATAAAATAACCTGTATGTTCCAAATAACTATCTGAAAGAAATATTAAAGTTTTGGAAACATAAAGAAAAATTTATAAAATTCTCATAAAAATTATAATATACTCTTTATAAACCAAATATATGATAAAATAAATATAAGAAATATGTCTTTATTTTGATATTTATATAAAGAAGACATGTATGTGTATATGCTTAATCATATATCCCTCAATGGAGAATATGTATTTTCAGATTCAGGGATTATTTATAAATATTCATCATATGCTTGGCTACAAAGAAAATCACTATAGAGTAAAATAATTAGATATTTCATATCACTTTCTTTAGTCATATCTAATAAAAATAGGAATAAATAACTAATTTGTCACCAAAAGTTTAACTGTAATTTGCAAACTAAGAAGTACTGCTAAGTAACTCTCAGCAAAATAAAATATATAAGAAAATTACAAACATAGGAAGTAACCAAAGGGAAAATACTCTATTTCAAGCGTATGGGACACAGAGTTGTTCATGTGAATTTTTGTTGCCTTAACTGATATCACCATTTTAGAACACAGAGAAAAGATATCTCTATTTATTTTGAGAAATTAAAAATTAAACATTCATGTTAGAGTATTACTAAAAATAAAATTTAAATTGATAAATAGAAATCCTCCAATGACAGGAAGGATAATTATTTTCAGAATCTGTTTCCTATAAAAGACTTACCATTTAGAAAAAGGCTTTGGTTGTCTTATTAAGAAAAAGGAGAAAATGTAAAATTTGACAGGTATAAGAATCTGTAAGTAGACTGATAGAAATATAAGAGAAGAACATTGCCTGCAGCAAATTTGATTATCTAAAAGAAATAATTTTCTAGCAAAATAAAAGAATTTATGCACAAAGAAAAGATTATGATAGTGATTAAAGAGGTTTCACTGATAATTTCTTAGAGAGGCTTAATTGAAGAAAATGTATAAAAAGCATTTAGCATTATGCCTGGTGCATAGAAAGCACTCAATTAGTATTGATTTCTTGAGGGAAGAATGGGAAACCATGATGAGCATATTTCCATGATTTATTCATATCCTGTTCTCACTTATTTTTCATTTTCTCTTTTGCAATGCTCTAGAAATTGTACTATTACTAAATGTAAGAGAATTAACATTCAATGGACCATTATTTGTTTTTATGTTTTTTTATGTCAGTGATTTTCTTTCCCAATAAGATGATTTTCCACTTTTGCCTTGGAATAAAATGTGTTCTTCCTAATAATAGGAAGAACATATTAATAATAATTGAAATATTGCTTAGAGAACTTTATCTTTCAAATAAATTTCAGACAGTATTTCTTTTTCAAATAGTAAGTTGTGTCATATACTTAACAAAATAGGGATATATCTACTTTAAAAATCATCCCCCAAATAAGAAAATGTTACAGGCCAAGTAGTCAAAACTTTCTTCCATTTGACACTTCAAATATATTAAGTTGGAAAGTCAGAGGAAAATTGAACTTTAATTTAAAATTATTATAATTCTAGGATATAAAGAGATAGAAATATGAAAAATAAATGTAAATTAAATTATACTTAATGAAAAAGAGTAACCAAAAAAGAAAAACATGTTTTAAAACTAGTGAGATGTGAATTCAGTTATATATTCCTTTATGGAATAGATGTATTCCAGTTATGATGGTTATAAATTGCTAATTTTCTTGTAACATACATTATAAAATCAAAGGTGTTTTCCTACAAAGACTAGCTGTTGCACAAATTTGGAAATTTGGGCAAGAAAAGGATAGCAATAATGAATATCTCAGGTTCAAGTTATGTATTATTGAATACTAGTGGTGCAAAGCTTCCTGGGAGTTGTAACTAACTCAATTGTTCATTTTAATTTCTAGCAGTTTGAATACATTGCCATGATACATTGATTACGAAATCTCCCTTTAAGCATCATCCAATTTCTGAATTGTCATTTATATTAATTAGACATTTCTTTCCTCCCTATCCTTTTTTGACTTTTATGTAGTCTTACATAACTGGACTGAAATATAACAATGCATCATTCACTGTAACCAACATGCTTTGAGCCACAAATATCTAAAAGTACAAGCTTTCAATAAATCACTTTAACTATGTTATTAAGTTTTAATTTGTAATTCCACTAGTATATTTATAGACAATATCTACATATAAGTTCTCACACAACAGTATCATAAAGAAAAAAATAACATATTCATAACTGATACTGAAAAAATATATAATAATGTATGCCCCCTAGTTGTGCATTGCTTTGCTGATCCCTTACTGACTGCTTATTATAGGCAGATTCTGTGTTAGACACTAATAACAAGGATAAAGATAAATTTTCCTTTCTATTTTTTGTTTCAGTTTTAAAAATATTGATATATTAATGTCTAAAAATGAAGGGGGATGGACACTCTTGAAGCTCTGACTCAGGTGGGGCAAAGACAATGTAGGTAACCTAAACATTTGAACCCCTGTAATATGCTGAAAAGAAATATAACCTAAAAAAATAAAATTGGAAGTAGCAATGCAGGAATAGAAAATAAGTCAATAAAATCTGTGGAAAATTTTCCTATGAGATATTGTTTTTGTCGCCCATGTGATCATAAAAGAGGTTGTAAAAAATTACTAAGGCAAAGAATAATGTATGTGTGTGTTTCAAAAGGTAAAATAATGGAAAATAACTGTTCTACAATTATGAGTAGATATATGTGAATTAATTACTTTCATTTCTTTTAGTCTAATAAAAAACATGTACTATTCAATCTTAAATAAATGGATTATGAACGTGGGGATATAGAGAAAAAGTAAGAGAAATTTTAAAGAAACTTTGGTTCATTTTTCTGTATTAAGTTTGTAACCAAGGATACATCCCGTGAATGCCGTTGGATCTATTTGTATCAAAAGCCAAGATATTGGATTTTTATAATCTATTACTTGTTTAACCGAACTCTAGTTGTCTCTGTTTAAATATTTTCTATCCAGAAGTAATGTAACCATATTTCTCATGTTTTCTAAATTGAATGAATAGCATAAAGAAATATTGTTCAAATGAGCTTGGCGAATGCACAATAGGAACATCTTCTAACATACTTTTTCACTACTGTTTACTTGAGACCAAAAAATTCTGTAGCAGAGATATGGTATCTCTCAGATCAGAATCTAGGATAAGGTTGTAATATATATGACCTAGATATTTAGAGAATATGTGAATTTAATGCTGATATTAGGAAAAAGCTGAATTTTGCCTTCTCTTGAAAATCTGAAGCTCTGAAATGTTCCATTTATATTCCTACATGACAAAAATTTATCAGGCATTGAGGGGCATATGACTTCCCTTAGGATACAAACTTTCTAATTTGCTACATATTCAAAAATGATTTGGCTCAACCTGTTTCATTTCATTTGTATTAACTGGGCGATATAGACATTTGAATTTGTGAACTCTACTTTAACCCAATACCAAGGAACTCACTGTTACACAATAATAGAAAAAAAGAATGAAAAGAATTTTCTACTTAATCCTTCATAGTTGTGAACTGCTTTGCTGATCCCTTACTGACTGCTTGTTATAGGCAGATTCTGTGCCAGACACTATCAACAAGGATAAAGATAAATGAGACACATTCTCTGGCCTAGAGGAGTTTGTAGTGTAGTAATAGAGACAGATATATATAAAAAGAAAATACCGTGGTAGATGAACCCACAGAATGCAGTCGTAGCACAGAGGAAAAATATCTAATAGAGTTGGCAAGGGAAACAATGTGGGGAGAAGCAATGTCGATTGCTTCATTGGAGGATAACGAAAATATGAGTTGAAAAAAATAAAGGAATCCTTGAATTACATCTCAGCTTGTGATTTTCATCATTTTACCTTGTTTTAATTCTCCAGTGCTAAAAATTTTTATATACAAATCCCAATCAATTCGATTCCATAAATTAATATTTTTATTACTTAAATAATTTTGACTAGTTCCCTTTTCAATTGGAATATTATTTGATCATAATAAATGAATATATCCCTGTGACATAAAACTTTTAAGTACATGGCACATTTCAGATATCCAGGAGGTCCTCTCTGGCCTCTTTACATAGGAATGCCCTACACACTCCTAAAGATGGTCACTGTTTTGAAGTTCTTTTCCACCACATATTAGACTTGTTTGTTCTAGAATTTTACAAAATATACTATATTGTACAAAAGATCTTTCAGTCAGTATAATGTTTGAGAATATCCATGTCGTTGCATATCTTAATAAGTCATACATTTTTACTACCACGTGTAGTAGTCCATTGTATATATCACAGTATATAATCCATTCTCCTATTAATAGACCTTTAGGCTGTTTTTGTCTATTATTACAAAATTACCATGGACATTTATGTACAAGTATTTTTGTAAACATATGTTTTTCCCCTCTTGGATAAATATATAGGAATGGAATTTTTTATATAAGCGTATGCTTAATGTTCTAAGAAGGTGTCACTTATTTTTCAAAAGTGGTTGCTGTTGTTTTCTTTTATCTGAAAATGTCTTTATTTGCTTCTTTCATAAAAGATATTTTGACAGACTCAGAACTCAGAATCAACATGTTTTATTTTTAAGGTGTTTTAACACTTAAAACAATCCACTATCTTCTAGCCTCCATAGTTTTGGATGAGATGACAGGAAAAACACTATAAAGCTTGGCAACATTCTGAAATATTCAACATATCTCAGGCTTTGCCTCCAATGTGGAGGGTCTTAAACAAGGCCTGCGTTCCCTATAACCAATGCCCTTTATTTAATTTTTAAATTTGGAATATTATAGAGTAATAGGAAGTTGCAAAGATATTACGTAATGATCCCATCTACTCATCCTCCAGTTTTCCCCAGTGTAACATCCAACTATAGTACTATAACGAAATCAAGAAATCAATGTTAGAACAATGTGTATATATATATAGTTCTATTCCATTTGTCATGTGTAGATTTCTATAACCACCACCAGAGTTAAGTACAAGTACAGAACTATTCCATCACCACTAATTGAAGTGTAGAAACTTCACCCTGCTTTAAATCCCTTTACTCCCCTGATTATTATTGTCTTAAGCATATCTTCTAGGCACATTGAGATTTCCATTAGACAATGTTATAGTTTTTGTTGCTTCAAACATAATTTAAGAAATTAAAGAGAAATGAAGCATATTAGATGTTTTAAAATAAATTTTATTGTGCATATTTAAGGTATACAATATGATATTATAAAATATATATACTAAAATGGTTACTGTAGTGGAACAACTTAACATATCCATCACCTCATATAATAGTAGCAAATATATAGGATGAGTGAGTAAAAAATCTAATATACAACATGAAGAATATTGCTAATAATAGTATATTGGATTTACTCATATGTTTGTTCTTCCTATTATACTATTTTCCTTCTTGAGGGTCCAATATAGTCTTTTATCATTTCCTTTCTGTTTCAAGAAATTCCTGACTTTTTTTTTTTAGGATACATTTGCTGATTACAAATTCTCTTAGGGTTTTTTTTTTTTTTTATCTGCAAATGTTTTCATTTCCTTTTTTTTCCTAAAAGATAGGAATACTAAATGTAGGATTTGGAGTTAAGAGTTGTTTTTGTTCAGCACATAAAAATGTTGTGCTACTTCATTCTGGCCTGCAGAACTTATGATGATAAATTCTGCTTTCAATTAAATTGTTTTACCCATATAGGTAAGGTGTTTTTACACATTGCTTTCAAGGTCTTTTCTTTGTCTTTAGTTTTCTGAAGTTTGATTATGATGTGTCTTGCATGAATTTATTTGGAATTATTCAATTAGGGTACACTTAGATTCATGAATCTATACTATAGGTTTATATCTTTTGGCAAATTTTGGAATTTTTCGGCCATTTTTCCCTCAAATATTTTCTAATGCCCCCCTGAGTTTCCCTTTTCCTATAGGACTCTGATGACAGAAAAATTATATCTTATAACCTGTGGTCATAGTCCCCCAAGTCCCTGAGGTTCAGGTCATGATTTTTTTTTTTTCCCAGTCATTTTCTTTCTATTATTCAATTGGACAATTTCTATTTTTCCATTTTCAAGTTTATTAATTCTTTCCTGTTCTTTTCATTTTCCTGTTGAGTCTACCAATTGGGTTTTTAAAATTGTATTTATTATATTTCTTAATTCAAAAATTTAACTTTGTTTTTCTTAATATCTTCTATTTCTTTGCTAAGACTTTCTATTTTGTCTTTTGTCTCAAACACATTTGTAACTGCTCATTGAAGCATTTTCATGATGATAGCTTTAAAATTCTTCTCATATCATTCTAACATCTGTGACATCTTGGCATTGGCATCTGTTAGTTGCCTTTTCTGTGGTTTTCAATTGTATCCTTGACATTTGGGGTATATTATTATAAGACTCTTGATATTTTTAAAATTTTCTGTTTCAAGCTGGCATCCTCTGACACTGTGTGGGGAGGGAAAGTAGGTCTTGTCTCAGTACCTCTAGATACGGGTGAAGGTCCAAGTTCCCCACACAGCATCCTCTGACACTCCTTGTCACTGTTGTGTGTACGTGGGATATCAGGATCTCCACTACGCCTCTCAGACACCTCTATGGCTAAGAGTGGGAGTAGTGCTTCATGTCTTCCCAGGCATGGGTGGAAATCTAGTTTCCCACTTAACCTTTGATGAGTAGGGTAGAGGTGGGGCTGTATTTATTTTTTATTTTATTTATTATTTTTTTGTGTGTGTGGTTTTGGCTAGAGTAGGTCAATTGTTTTCTAAAAGTTTTCTGTCTTCCTAGGTTACCATTTTGCTGATCTTTGGCTAGACAGTGCAGACTTTTGCTTGGGGCTCTTTTTGTCTGTTCCTGTTGCCATTTCAAGGTGGACTGCTTCTCTTAGCACCTGAGATCTGGAGTATATAAGACAGAATGAAAAACCAGGAAACTCACCAATATGTTATTTCTCAGATCCCAACTTCCTAACTGGTCTACTGCTTCTTCCACCTTTCGATTTTCTTATGTTTGTTTTATAAATAATGCACTGGGTTTTTAGGTATATTTAGCAGGACTAATAGGGAGAAATGTATCTATTCCACCTCAGTCCAGAACCAACTATACCCTTTTCACATATTTTAATAATTCTCTTTTTTAAACTACTATGTGCCAAATATCTTTGATTGTAGCTTGTTCATGTACAACATTGTATCTTCAGAATGACAGTTTTAAAGAATACTAGGCTTCCAAAAAGTAAGAAGCAGATAGATATGCAGTGATTGTGATACCCATTTATGTTTACATTCTATATATCATTAAATTGTTGCTAATTTGAAGTTCTGTATTAACAGTTTGATTTTCATTTCTGTGATTATTAATGAAAATAGATATTTCCCCTAGTTTAAGAAATTTTTTTCCTCAACAGTACTCAAATCCTCCCTCTCATTGAAGAAGTCTTTCATTGATATCAATATTCTCCTAGATTTAATGTGATATGTAAGATCACTCCTTCTCAGTCTTTCTCAGTGGTCCATCTTTTTGTACAAAACATTAAATTTAAGGGTTTCTGAATTCTTTACTTTTTGTTCTTTTCTTATCACTCACTATACTGTCTAGGCAATCTCTTCTTTGACCGTAGGGTTATATTATCCCCAGTGTATAGTAGACTCACAGAATTTTATGTCATCAAAACTCCACACCTTGGGCCGGGCGCGGTGGCTCACGCCTGTAATCCTAGCACACTGGGAGGCCGAGGCGGGTGGATCGCTCAAGGTCAGGAGTTCGAGACCAGCCTGAGCAAGAGCGAGACCCCGTCTCTACTAAAAATAGAAAGAAATTATATGGACAACCAAAAATATATATATAGAAAAATTAGCCGGGCATAGTGGTGCATGCCTGTAGTCCCAGCTACTCGGGAGGCTGAGGCAGGAGGATCACTTGAGCCCAGGAGTTTGAGGTTGCTGTGAGCTAGGCTGACGCCACGGCACTCACTCTAGCCTGGGCAACAAAGTGAGACTCTGTCTCAATTATTTATTTAAAAAATAAAAAAAAAAAAAACTCCACACCTTTGTATTCAAATGTTTAGTTATGTTTTCCAAGTGAATATCTTAACTATATTTGAAACGCAACATATTCATAACCAAACGTGGTTTAGTTTTGCAAACTTGATCATCTTACAGCATCACGTATATCTCTTCCTCTCTTCCAGTTCCCAAATCCCACCTGATCCATCACCAGTCTTTTCCATTTTACCTCTTAAGTATTTCTTGATTCTACCTACCTCTCTCCCTTTCTAAACCTCATTGCAAGCTGCCATTATCATTCACCTAAGCTAATTTACTAGCTTCCTACTTTTTCCTAATCCTCTCTTCTCCTCAGATTCTTCTTTTTGTGCACTAAAGACAGAATTTTCCAAAACACAAATCTAATCTTCTGATTCTCCACTCCATCCCTGGCTTAAAACTCTCCAGTGCTTTCCTATTGCTTTAATATCAAATGATCAGTCTTTAACATGGCCCCCAGTCTGGGCATAGTCTTACTTCTCCACCTTACCTCAGGTGGACTCTATGTCATTTCCTCATAGGCCAAGTACCTGAGCACCTTTGAACCTTCGCTCTTATTGTAATGGTCTCCCCAAACTACCTATTCTCTGACTCGGTGCCTAATTGAGTTATGATGCTTCATCAGTAAATCTTTACTTCCTTAGAGAAACTAATTAGAGTAAATTCCTCTATTATGAGGTCTCATGAAACCATATAGCAATCCTTCTTTATTGTTATCCATTATTTATTTATTTGGGTGATTATTTGCTAGATGTTTATCTTCTTACTTGGACCCTTAATCCTATAAGGTCAGAGGTCTGAAGACTTCTTTGATGTTGTTCACCTGTGTATCCTCTGTATGTGTAACATATATTCAGTACTTAATTAATGAAGAAATAAATTATAATTTTGTAATTTTTGTCTGGTAACACTGTTTTGATTATAATATATGCACGTTCACATTGGTTGTTTAATCTTCATCATGTACATTAGAAATTTATTTTTTCCATTTGCATTTGATTCTGTTAGTCATGTTTTCTTTATATTGATAAAGTATCCTGAGATCTGGCATAGGTATTATAAATATTGTCACATGTTGAAATATTACATCTCTGAAGTGTTTTTAGGGTAGACCTTGCTAGTTTTATTAAAATGGCTCAGATATTCTTCCTACTAGAGATAATTAGAAAGAATTCTAACTATAAAAAAGTGATTGTAATGTAGTTTGTACCATAGTAATAACCTGCTTAAATTATAAATATAACTACAACTTACTATTTATTTCTGCTCAAAAATTTATAATTTTCAAGAAAGCTTATTCTGATTTATTCATATTTTCTGTAAATCTATATTGCCTAATACTTTCATATGTACCTAATTTACACATACTCCCATATGGCTTAATTATTTTATTCATGAAGAATACATTACTGGTCAAATTTTTCTAGTAAAAGAGGTACAAAATCTTCGATGAACAATATAGCGTACATTTGACTTAAGATTCAAGGAGAAGTCCATATTGATGGGAAATTTTGATTTGTCTTTATTTTCTGATATTAATGAATCATTTAGAATAAATATACATATTTATTTCTGTCATGAAAATTAATGTGTCCATTAAATTTACATGTAAAAGATTCAAAATATGTTTTCTATGGAACAATATTATGGAATTTTTTAAAAAGTTTGAAGCTTGTGGTGCTGGTTCTACAATTTCCAACTAGTTAAAGCCAATTATAGAGTAACTGAGATACATAGAACAATTTGCATTTACAAAGTTGTGTTCCAGCAAGCATCCAGAGATCTGGGCATAATCAAATAAAATCAAAATTAATGGTTAGTACTAAAATTCCAGATCAAACATATCAAAAAAAAATCACAAATAACAGTGCCAAAATGCCAATTTATACAGATGGTCTCTGATTCTAGATTTTTTTTTTAAATCAAATGAGATTTGCCATTTTACTGTTAACTTAAATGCTATTTAACAGTATCAAAATTATTATGCAGATTTTTTTGTGCTAAATCATATATAAGTAATTTTTTAAAATAAAAAGGTTTATGTGTACATCCAATCCACTGAAACAGTCCTATATTCATAATCATGTATCTGGAATATACAACATTGAAATCACAGGTCTTCTATCTCAATTACAAAAAAGTTTTAGATGAATAATATCAAATAAGAGGGAAAATGGGAAAAAAATAATTCAGTGTCATTCATACTAAAAAAACCCCACAATTTCATAAAAATAAATTTGTCTTTGGAAAACTAACTTTTTAGTTCAGGATAACTTAGGAAATGTATCTGACTAAGTGTTCTAAAAATAGAAAGTAATGCTATGTGATTTGTTTTACTCTCCAATCATTGCAAATAAAAATAACCTAAACTATTCCACCTATAATTGAAATATCAGATTTTCTTTTTCATTTCGCTAGGACCTCAAGTCTGTTTTTCAAAATAAGAGATAAGTAGACATCATGAGTTTAAATTACTGAAGTGTGACATCACTCACCATTCAAATTCTACAGCCACTACAAGGTTCTAATCCAAATCATTTCCAGTTTCCAAACTTACAAATCTCCTATCACTCCTGTGATCACAGACTTTCTCAAAAACTTCTCATTTTTCCCAACTCTGCACAACCGTCAGTGTCCAAAGATCTTGTACATTATTCATTTATAACTTGTGCCCCCAAATTTTCTGATATGTATGGGGTACCCTAGCCCCACAATATAATTTACCATTCCTAAAATGTATCTCTATCTTAATGTTAAATTGATCTTCTTTCCCCTATTTTAAATTTTATTTACTTACCTAGGCTCAAGCAAAATTACTTCATTCTCAAATAAAATTAATTTCTCTTCACTATACACAACACAAAGGTAACTGTGAGGAGATAGATATATTAATTAGCTTGACTGTAGTAATCATTTCACTGTGTATATGTGTATGAAAACATCAGGTTGTACTCCTGAAATATATACAATTCTATAGAATATTAAAAAATAAAATTTCTCCTTTCACTTTTGTGTCCCAAATGAAGAGTTTATTCTTCTTCATGTACTTTGTTCTTTTTCAAACAGAGTTAGTTATTTGTATTTTTGCCACTTCTAATAAAATTTTGGAGAGCACATTTTAAAATTTATAGTTATTTTTAAATAACTTTAATTTTTAATTTGCATTCAGTTGTTTTCCAACTTCAAAAACATTGCACATTGTTTTAAAATATTTTAAAAATGTGAAGAAAGGGCAATATATTTATTTACAATCTCATCTCCAAAATATAACTTTTTTAAACATTTTTTCCTCAATTTGTTCCTTCTTATCTGTTTATATTTAGATTATTCTGTGAAGATAATGTTGAATATTTTACTTTCCTACCTTAATTGGGTAGGGTAAAGGTTGAAGTGCTGTAAAAAATAGACCCCAAAATATAATGATTTGAATAAGAAAAATATTTACCTCTTAATAGTTTGAGCATGGGGAGTTCAGACTGACAGGCCAGATCTTCTCCCCAAAAGTCACTCAAAAGGACAGTTGCTTCCATTTTGAGATCTGCCATCAATTAAATTACTGTTTGTATAGTTAAAACTGGTTATTTACCATGTCTGTGCTTTTGCTCATGGGAAGAAGAAATAGAGGAAGTATTGAGTAAGCAGTTTATTTTTAACAAGTGAAAGGAAAGTTTCACACATATTTCTTTTGTACATATTTAACCTATGTATGAGATCTTAGCCCATGGACCCCTCTGGGTGGGAAATGTAGATTTCATTTGGGAGATCATATATATATATGCCTGGGGGGAAAAGGAAGTGGATATTGAGGGGACAATTGGCATTCTGTCACACACCTCATTAAAAGTCTGAATAAATATGTGTTCAAGGCCTGCCTGAATAATGTTTTCTTTTATATATTTACACATGATATAATTCAACCTTATTATTAGATACATAGGCTTCCTGTTTCAGGCTGAAAAATATAGCTGCAATAAATTGTTTTGCCATTAATATTTTTCTGTACCTTTTATTCTTCAGCACAATTTTCCTCAAGGTAAATTATCATAAAGTATTCAAACACTATTAGGTTCTCCATACATATTATCATTTTGCAATCTAAGAAAGTCATGTTGGTTTATATCCTACCTGTATTAGTAGTTCTACAGAAATTTTACATAGTTAATACTGCACTTACATTATTAGTTAAAACATAACTTCTTTCAGTATATTGTTGGAAGACAATACTCTAAAAATCTCTTGAGTTTCTGAAGCCTTATGAGTAGAAACACTAACTTCTTTTCCAGACCACATTTTCAGGGGTATTTGTAGAGTAAATAGTTTCAGAAAATAGAAATACAGTCTTGAAATACAGCATATTATTTCAGAGCAAGGGAGGAATGGGCAGATGTATACTGCCCAGTATTGTAAAGGGAATGTGTTTCTCCAAGTCAAGTGGGGAGCAGTCTTGGTGCTCATTGTAAAAGATTCAGTTTCTCTATGCTCAGAGTGCCTCTGTTATAATGCAGTTACTAATTGTTCTGATTTCATCAGGAATTCATGTAATTTTATTTTTAAATTTTACTTAACATTTTATCTTCTCTAATTAGCTGCCTCTTCCCTTTTTCATAGGATGTTTGTAAACATATAAAATGCATTATTTCATTATGTAATAGTTATGATTTTTTATATATATAGATACATGGGTATATAGAGAATATACATATATAAAACATATAAATTGGAATTCTGAGTGGAGAATATATTCTCATTGTTTTTTTAAGGTCATTTCCTTGAACTAAACAACCTATTTATTTATGTATGACTCTATGAGCCTCATTGAGTCAAAGTAAAGTAAAGTTTATGTGTTAATGAAAGTTTTACCTCACTAGTTATTAGGGGTTTAAAAATGTGGTGCCTAATTTATAAATAATTACACAAGACATGCCATTAATCATGCTGTTAAACAATTAGTACCACCAGTGCATATTTTCAGATGGAAAATGTTAAAATCATTTAGTGTTCTTCAATTTATAATTATAACTAGATTAAAACCATTGAAACTGTTTACAGTATTGATTATCTGCTCTCGTCTGTAGTTTGCTTATTGTATTTCTGTGGGCTACATTTAAAATTTAACAATTGCTTTAGGGATTAGTTTTCTTTTCTGAGAATACACAAAAGGAAGAAAATTTTTGATTAAAAATAGGTATTTTGTGACATCTTAATTTTCCTATGTAGATAAATATATACATTATTTCTAGGAATTCAAATGTTCTTCTCTACTTAGTGTGCTATGTAAGTACTTCTATAGTCCCAATGATGTTTTGTAAAAACCTATTAGTTTACTGTATTTTTTTTTCACTGAAGGACTTAAGTAGAACTCTGTTGAGTGGATTATCACATTTTCATATACCACAAACCCTACTTATATTTTGATGGTTGTAGAGTTAAAAGTGTTGGTAAAAAGCAGAAGTTGGAGACAGTTTCTATGTGTGAAGCTTCCCCTGGCACAGTGTTGCCTTTTCTATCAATTGCCAAGACCAGGTGCATTGCTAATAGCCTCAGATAGGGGTCCTCCAGTGTGATGGATTCACACTCTTACCACAGTCCAAAAGAGCCTCAGGACAACAGCTTTCAGCAGGGGGGCACCTGTTGGCTAGGAGGAATGAGCTGAGAGAACCAAATCCAACTCCTAGCAGGCGCTTCCTGAGCACCATCCCCCAGGCTTTTTGGAATGGCAGCCCTTTTTCATCAGTTGACATGCTGGGCTGCACCAGTTGGAGAGAAAACTTGGCACAATAAATGCCAGCTTCCTGCTCTAAAATATTCTGAGGCTCCGGAACACATCCATTGCTAGTGTTTCTATACATGGCCGACTACACAGAAATCTTAAAGGAGTGCTTCTTAAAAATAATTATTTTTGGACTGTATACCAGACTTACTGTGGAATGGCCTTCCAAATCTGTGTTTTAATAACAACTCCTCCCTCTTGTGTTTCTGATGTGGTCAGCCAGGTGCTTGTCCTTTAACTGGCACTTGGAAACTACACACAGCAAAGAATTACAAGAAGTGGAAAAGACAAGCAGCATGTTGGGATCCATGTCTAAATAGGACTAGAAATTTGTCAAATCTAGTAAGAATTGATGTAAGAGACCATTATGTCATTTTTAATTTATTGTTACTAATATCTCTAAAGTCTTCATTATTTATAAGATAGAAGTAAATTGAACACATTCCTTGTCTAAAGATTGTTACCAATGAAAATAGAAAGGTTGTAGCCACAGAGAAGAATGGAAGAATAATTCATAAGGTAAAGCAGAACTTTAGAAGAAAGAGCTAATGAGTTTACCCAAGGAAACGTGTAAAATTTTGTTTCTCAAAATCTGATATAGGCCGGGCGCGGTGGCTCACGCCTGTAATCCTAGCACTCTGGGAGGCCGAGGCGGGTGGATCGCTCGAGGTCAGGAGTTCGAGACCAGCCTGAGCAAGAGCGAGACCCCGTCTCTACTAAAAATAGAAAAAAATTATATGGACAACTAAAAATATATATATAGAAAAATTAGCCGGGCATAGTGGCGCATGCCTGTAGTCCCAGCTACTCGGGAGGCTGAGGCAGGAGGATCGCTTGAGCCCAGGAGTTTGAGGTTGCTGTGAGCTAGGCTGACGCCACGGCACTCACTCTAGCCTGGGCAACAAAGTGAGACTCTGTCTCAAAAAAAAAAAAAAAAATCTGATATAAATGGCAGAAAAAATTTGTTTTTAAAAATGTAAAAAAAAAAAAACTGTTGACGTCTTGGTATCTCACGAGACAAAGCAGGTCTAGGAATCAATACTTCATAATCTCACCAGGTACTTCTTGTATTCTTAAATTATAAAGCTATTATGGTCAATCTGAAGATGCAGAATGACCCCCACCCAAAACATGGTTCAGAAGTACAGACTGATGAAGACACACACACACCAAGAGGGTACAAAAAGGTTTATTACTAACATACTGGGGTTTTTCCGGGGAGAGAAGAGCAGACTTCCTAAGCTGGTCCAGAAGCAAGAAAAGGAGACTGGCTTTGGGTCTTTATTGTTGTCATGGAGTGGGGCCAGGATGAGGGCTCCTATACATGGTTTGAACTTGTCACCTGTGCCAAAGTGGGGAGCACCCAGCCTTTCTTATCTGCTTTCTTAGATGTGGGGAAGTAGGGCAGCAGGAAGGAGTGAGATTTAAAAGCTGTCAGCAAACTTCAAAAAATTTAGTCAGATTCTTTATTATAACAGCATTAGTGTGTAATACTAAACATAATTCAAAATAGAAATAATAGACATGTATTCTTGAAAGTACACTGGTAACATTAAGGTGGAACTTTAAAATTAATGTGCCCATCATTTTCTGTCATTTATGCCTTAATCATAGTACTTATTATTGTTCTAGGCAATAGATATAAAATTCTAAACAATTACAATTGGTGGAAGTAGAGAGTGATGAGGAAGTGACAGCATTAAGTCACTTGAAACAGGCAGATCAGCAACTGTTTTTATTGAGACTATATAGATGAACTGTCTACATCTAACAACCCTAATGCTATTGGCTTTGTTGTGTGTTTATGAACATAATGTACAGTATTATTCCATTTCATATATATTAAGGGGGAAGAGGGGGTTGAATTAAGCCAGGAACAAAGTGTGCTTAATGGTGACCCTTTTGGAACATTTTTTGTTATTTTAAAGTCAAGATTGATGTGTTGCAAGAAATACTATGGCCTTTCTGCCCCCTGGGTTTTGCCACAACTTAGACAAATGACCCTCCCTAGTTGTTCAAAGTGTTAAAGCTTTTCTGCTACTAGTGGTGGAGGAGGATGGATTTGCTGAGATTTTAACAGATTGACAACATCTTATCTTACTGGTGCACACATGCTTCATGAAGGCAGAGAAGGCAATTTACCCTCCACGGTGACTATTTATTTGCTTTTTAATTGGCTTGGACTAGTTTGGTACAAGAAACCATTAAATCATAGTGAATACAAAAGAGGTGTGTGATGGGGGAGAGCATCTGTGTGGTAATTCCTAAGTAAATAAATTACACCTACTCAAACACTTCACAGAGTATTTACATGAACAATTAAGTTCTCGGTCAGTGCTGGTTTCTGGAGATATACAAGATTTCTGTGATTCTGATTAACAAGCATTGGTTTTTCTGGTAAGAACACTTTGCATTTATCTATTAAAGTAACAATATGATTTAATGCAGATTGATATAGTCAAGAGAAGTAATACATTATTCATTACATATGTGGATGTTTAAGTTATAATAAAAGTTATGAAATCACAAATATAAGTGCAGATTACATTTTGCTTTTTGTCTGAGTTGGACAGATTAAGTAAAATATATAAATTATATTTTAAAATTTATGAGTTTTATATATATATAAGTTAAGCATATATAATTATCTTTTGTTACAAGTTAATAAAGACTCAAGTTCAAATCACATTCTTTCTTTAGTACACCATCAACTTTAAATACATCAAATTCATTCATCTGGAAATAATGGTTTGTAACTTTTCTCACTGTGACGTAAAAGGAACATATAGCTTTAATCATAAATGCTTATTTCTATCCATATGTAGATGGTCTACAAGATCCCTTTTATTTCTAATGTTAAATTTAACATTATGAGCATGCTCCTGATAAAGTGGATATTTTCACCAGTTCAGAATTTAGGGAAATTCTTGGCCAAAATGACAAGAAACTCCTTTCTCCTTGCCAGATTAATCTGAATATGTTTGTATGTGTGCATGTGTGGTTTATGAGTCAGCCTACTGAAAGGTTAGAAAGCCATAAGATAGTCATCAATTGGAAGTTTTTCACCAAATCTTCTTTCACTTTTCACAAGACACAACATTAAGTAATGACACATATATTGTCTTACTCTGGTTTGTCAATCTCTTGCTTTAGAGTGTTCCCCTGTTCCCCCGACTCCAATTATTTCATAAGTTTGAGTAATGAATCTGTATCACAAACTGTCTTAGAAAGTCAAGCTCTGTGCAAAGGACTCTTCATGTCCTTGCTTTCCTCATGGAAAGTGAAATACCCATATATACCCCTATGCCCAACTTAATTCAATCAATTATATTTAATTGCAACTTTTTGCATTTACAACACCGTGAGGTGACTTCTACCATTTACCAATAGGATATATCAAAATTAGCCAAAAGCACATTTAACACAACAAAATAAAACATAACTTTACAGGATATATTATCCTTTTATTTTTGTCTTTGTAATTTATCTTTAAAAATCTCTTTAAAAAATATCTCAAGCTTTGCATTAGGATGTAACATTAGGGTGAACAATCTTTCTTAATATTTGTATGTTCATTATTCCCCCAGTGGAAGAAAGAATTTTTATTTGGCAATTAGCCAAGAAGTCTCTGGATTTCAAAGCATAATTGTTCAAGTTTCCTTTAATTTATGTAACCTTTTTATTTAAGTTAAGTGGGCATAGCATAGTTGCAAGCACTCATAATTATTCTTATCTACTTGTAATTTTTTAGGCATCACAGCAAATTAACAATTGTGTCTTTATTTTACTATATTCTCATAATGTCTATAATATGGTACATATTCAAATTTTGTTGAATGAATGAACGGATGGGTGAATATCCATGCCAGGCACTGAACTCAATATTTTATAGCATTATTACTTATCTAATCCTTGTTAAATTTGAAAACAAGATGATACTATTCTCATTTTATTATTTCTAAAACTGAAGTTTCAAGATTTTAGATGATGTATTCAAGATTAAAGAGCAAAACAGTTAAAAATAATTTGAGTCAGGAAAGCCTGACTCAAAAAATTTTTATTTATATTTTTTCCTCATTGATTATATGCCCAAGAGATGTTTATATAATTGGTCCAAATTTCATAATTTCAAATTATAGAATCAAAAGATGGCTCAGTAGTATATGAGAACTGAAACCAACATAATTTCCTATATCTTTATTAAACAGTACTGGGGCCATTTTTTCTTTCTTATGATAAATAGCACTGATTTCAAGTAAAAATAAGGTAGTTACTTGCTTTGGTGTGATAAGACTGCAAATCAATATTGACACTTTCTTCAAAATTCTCACCTTATTGTGTCTACCAATTCAAAGCTATTAAGTCATAAATGTTACTTAAGCTCAATTAGGTCTCTGTCTTTGAAGACCTCTCTGAACTGAAAACATGACAACTAGGCAAGGAAAAAGATATGAATGGGTTCTTCTGGTGTGTCAGATCCTCCGTGTGTATCTTGTGAAGGCCAAGTGACTCGGGACTAAGTTTGAGAATCTGCTTTTCTAGTAGGCACATCCTTGTGCATGTCATTCTGTGCTTTATTGCTTAATGTTTTATTTGCTAAAGCATTTTTTGGTGTTCTGATGTTTTAATATCTATCCCAATTCCAGTTTGAATATGTGATATCCTCAAAAATATCTTCAAACCTCATGTTAAAGCTTATTCTACAAATTCTTTAAAAGATGCAAGTGCCTGTTTTTCTACTAAGGATGTTTGTAGTGGGTTAAGTCATTTTAAATGTATTAGGCATAAGGCATGATGTAAGATTTTTTTTTTCAAGTTTGGTTTTAGTGTTTTTATTGTTTTTTTGAGGATGCAAACAAAAGTAAATTAGCTATATAAAACAACCAGGAAGACAAATAATAAGAAATGAGTAAAGGTGAGACTAGACAGAAAATGAAAATAACCTAAGTAAATTGTATTTTGCTTTTAATTTTAGCTAAGGGTTTTAAGATACATTAGTCAAAACCTGAACTGCTTTAATGTTCCAAATCACCACAGCAATTTATTATACATTTATAAATGCAGTAAAACATAGCGAGAAGAAAATGTACTAAGAAACATACAAGTCATTATGGATCAGATCCTTCTGAAGTGAATGTTTTTCAGAGCTGGTCACTTAAGTGCGCACATTCTCTAATCACTCCCTAAAAACTTCCTAAATTATTTTTGAACTTCTACTGTAAACTCATGTTCTGCTAGCATTGACATGCTTTTTCTCAAATTTCCAACAATGCTCATGAAAATACAAGAAGTGGTAAAAATATAGAGCACATGAAAATTTAGTAATGAGCCTAGTGCTGGAAATAGTATTGTGAGGAACAAGGCTGGAAACTTAAGTAATATTAGAATAAACTACTTAGTTCCACTTAGTGAAAATAAACACAGACATTTATCACCCTTTCTCCTTGTTTCTTTCTTCAGAAATATAAGCTCCATCCTCAATCTCCAAACAGAGAAAATTATTCCCTTAGTGGAAGTATACACTTTTGGATCAGTTAGGATCATTGTACATAGGTGTCCGGGCCACCAACAGAATCACATGAAACAACATACTCAGTGGTTAGTGGGCTGAATGCCCACTGCAGATGCTAGAAGGAATAGTATTCTTGCCTGCCTCTGTTCCCCACCAAGAATGAGAGAGAGGGAAGTGAATCCATGACATGCCCTTCTGAGAAAGTAGTGTCAAAGTGGTCAGGGTCTTGATGAATTCAAGGAAGTATGGCAGTGAACACACAAAATGAGGGGAACTGTAAGGCCATGGATATATAGTATGATATAGCAGAAGGGAATAAGATGAGCAACAGATATTTAAAGCAGAGATATCAAAAGTAGTCTTGTTTCTCATGGATAAGGTACAAGTATTGAAGTGAAGTGGAGAAAAGAGTATTGAATGTTAAGATGAAGACACAAAAAGTCCAGGTTGAGAATATTCCTTTTTTCCTTTATTTCATCAAGAAATACATCAACAAAGCAGGAGAGATTATTTCATCTCTACAGATGTTGATATCATTGCAATGATGAAAGGAGATAGGGGAGAAAGAAGGTTTGTGAACCAGACTAAAAATGAGCAACAGAATAGAAGAGTGCACAGGTGAATCCCAGGAAGAGAGGGTGATATTGATACGTACTTTTCAGGTGTGTTCCCTGGACCAGCAGCTCTGGTGTCCTATGTGTTTTTAGAAATGCAGAGTCTCAGGTCTGTTCCAGATTTACTGAATCAGAGTCTGCACTGCATTTTAACAAAACCCCATGTGGTTCACATTAAAGTTTGAGACACACCGGTACAGTGACACAACATATTGACACATCTCAAAGAATCAATGATTTTTGTTTCCCTTTTAAAGGTAAGAGAAAGAGTAATATCTGAAAGTATTGGTGAGGGACCATGAGGACAGTTACTCAGCCCCTTGTCTCTGATATATGTGATGTGTGAGAAGAGCCTCAATTTAGAAGGCTGCAGCGGAAGCTTTGTCTCCGAAGAAAATTATTTTTTAAGCTGTGTTTATGTAAGTTGTGTCTTCTGATTTAGACTAGTCTGCATATAGGGCAGAGAAAGATTTTTGCTTATTTGTTTTTAATTTCTAAGAGTGATTGCAATGTGAATTCAGACTTGAGAATAAATGATTCAAGGCAAAAGGAAACAGATAAAAGGCTAAGAAATTGAGAAAATGGGATTAAAGTGAAGCAGTCCCCAAGAGAGGACCCTGAAAGTGTTTTTGGGAATACTAGTAATAGGTTGACTGGGATGTATATCTGGGTGAATGATCGTCAATGCTTGGACATCCAGTAATGACTCAGGTTTAACTGTATTTGAACCATGATGGCATACTATCTGGTTTCGAATTTGCTTAATAGGTCAGATAGAACATCTTCTGGGCAAAACTAGTAAATAAACACTTTGGGGAAATAATTATATGTTTTCTCTCTGAAAAGCTCTTAAAGCTTCAAAAGATAGAGTTGAATCCTATCTTTGGTCAGAAGCATTACTATGTGACTCAGTTCTGTCACTAACAAATCTGTACAATTTTTTTAGGGCTCAATACACTCTATGAAATTGAAAGGGAAATGTATAGCTCACCAGATAGATTATCAACTTCTCGTCGTATCATTCATAGGGAGAATCCTGTCCTTTTTCTAAATTCCAATAGCTGTAAAGCAACAGGTTTAGATTTAACTCAGATTAATATTTTGTTCTTTGATTCTACAAATATTGTTTTTCCAAGCAGTATTACTATCTGATCCCTAGAGAGAATGACCATTTTCAAAAGAGATAGAACACTTAGTACCTCATCTGTCTGCTTATGAATGCAACTGAGGTTTGCAAGAGCAAAATTGAGATTTTTAAATGCTATTATGCGATAGTTGTATTTTGTGAGCAATATTCCTGGCATTTCATATTAATATTGTATATTATCACAATTCATTTTCATCAATTTAGCAGGTGTAGAAACATGCTGAACACTTCAGTAAAATGGTATAATGATTATATTTGCATACCATAAGAGTAGAAGCAAATACTAAAAATATATAGCACCAGTACTTTATGAAGGACAACCTTAATATAAATGACTACTTAGTATTTTATTATCTTCAACTGGTAGAGAAATAGCTGCTTCATTGAGCTTGCTTTTGTGTCATACTGCAAAATTCATAAAGCAATATCTACTAAAGTTTATAGAGGTTTGAGTAAATGACCATAAATACTGCAATATATTTTACCCAGAAACTACACTGTTACATTATTAAGGGCATCTCTCCTTTTAAATTATATTAATTTAATTGAATTACCGGACCTTATCTTGATGTAAGCATATAGGCATTCACAAAGTAATATATGCTCTTTATTGAATAATATTTATATTAGTACACAGACCTATTTCCTGCCCATAATTTAAAAAAAAATAGCAGAGGAGGCAAAGGAATTTGATTTTTTAATTTTTTTTCACATTCTCAGTTTTTTATAATATGAATTGTTGTTTAATATGAGTTTCAGCCTTGGTCACAGATTGAAAATTATAAAATGAAAGCCGGGCACAGTGGCTCATACCTGTAATTCTAGCACTCTGGGACGCCAAGATGGGAGGATTGCTTCAGGTCAGGAGTTCAAGACCAGCCTGAGTAAAAGAGAGACCCCTGTCTCTACTAAAAACAGAAAAAAAATTAGCCAAGCAACTAAAAATGTAAACAAAAAATTAGCCGGGCATGGTGGTGAGCGCCTGTAGTCTCAGCTACTTGGGAGGCTGAGGCAGGAGGATTGCTTGAGCCCAGGAGTTTGAGGTTGCTGTGAGCTAGGCTGTTGCCATGGCACTCTAGCCTGGGCAATAGAGCAAGACTCAGTCTCCAAAAATAAAAAAAAAAAAAAAAGAAAAGAAAAGAAAATTACAAGATGAAAGTTTCATCTATGTTTAGGCATCAGATATGAGAAATTATTAAGGCATTCATGATTACAGCAAATGAAGTGATATTTTTTGTTCCTAGGTATCTTTAGAAATCTATCATAAAGATGGTTTTAAAGATTGTGTTTGACTTATTTATTGAAAGGAATGAATATGACAGAAATATCCACTCATATGTTTAGGTTGTCATTTTGCATACTCAGGGATATTCATAATTATTACTGTCCAGTATCAAAGAAAAAATATAATAAAATGGCAAGTATAATCCAATTTTGACCTTAGAGAAAGCATGATGCAAAAGAAAGCAATTAATGTAGTCATCAGAAACCTCTTCTAGGCCTGCCTTTGAAAAATTATTAAAATGTGGTGTCTCAGTTATTTCATATATGAAGTGGAGGTAAAAGATCTCACATTGATATTGTAACAAATACCCTTCAAGTCAAAAGTGAGTAGTGTTTTCTGGAGAATAAAATAAAATGAACATTGTGATTATGGAATAGTTTAAGCAACCACAGAATGTGGTAAGCATTCCAACAGTCAGTCCAAAATTAAGATGTGTAGCATGCAAATTATGTAGAACTTTGTGATAAAATAATTAGTACTCCAAGAAAAGAAAGACAATGAGTTAATAAACATACAGTGTATTAATAAAGATACATGCTCTGTATTTTGCCAGGAAGCTTTTGCAATGATTTATGAAGGGATAGGAGGACAGAACAAACAGTGCTTAAGAAATATTTGAATAATTAAGGCAAGATACAAAGAGGAAAGAAATAATAAATAGTGAAATTACCAAAAATAAAAAGGCAGGTTATTATTTTGTTGTCTACTTAGACTTCCTAATAGACATAAAGGTCATAATTTACAACACATATACATCAAACTCAATAATGACTAAATGAAACTTCTTCCTCCATCTTGAAAATCTCTTCTCTCTAATGTAATTACTAAATAAATAAATAAAATCTTGGAGTCTTATTTTACTAATATTTCCTATGCACACTTCATTTTATTCACAATTAACTGCCAAGTCAATTCAATTCCATTTGATATATTTTCCAATACAAACTCAAGTTTCAATACCCACTATCATTGATGTGGTTTAGATCCCTACAATCACTCTACTAAAGAATTAGATGGTCGTCTTTGTTATAATTTTCCTTTCCCAAATTTGTTCTCCATATCATGATTAGAATTATCATTATCATCTTTCTAATATATATTAATATATACATGCAAAGATATTTATTTTGAAAAAATGAATATTTTTCAAAATATAAACTTTAATATATTAAATATTTAAATTTTTGCTTAAAAAAACAGAAAAATAAGGGTAACATTTACTGTTAGGTAATATTTACTGTTATTTCTGTCTGAAAAGCCTTTTGCCACACATGTTATCTGTAAAACACCAAGTCTACTTTCAAGACCTAATTCAAATGTCATTCTCATCTATGAACCTTTACGTCTCACCCTAAAGCAGAGTTATTATAATTCCCTTGACTTCCCCCACCTTATTGATACTTTTGTTAACAGCAATTTTTAAACTGTTTTATAATTTATTTGTTTCCAAATCTGTTTGTGAAACTAGATTCAAAGAACATAATTCAGGATTTGGGTCTTCTTTGTTTATTCTTTTGTTTCAGAATTTAGCAATTGCTGGAACAACACTTAGAGAAAAATAACAAGACCAGAACCTCCACAATTTAACGTTTATAATAGTCAAAATATAATCCAAAATTACTCGACATACAGAAGACCTAGAAAACACCATATATTCAAGAGAAAAGAAAATCAACAGTTTTGACTCTGATATGAACCACATGTTGGAACTAACAAAGTCTTAATTAAAAAAAACTAAACATTCATTTACATGTATGTTTTACAAAATATGCAAAAACATGTTTTAATACAAAAAATTCTCAGCAGAGTAATATGAACTCTCCACAGCAGCAGAAGTAAGAAGTTCTAAAACTGAAAAAAATACAATTTCTGAAATTAAAAAAAAAAAAAAAATCACTGGGTGGACTGAACAGTTGAAGGGACATTACAAAGTAGAGAGAAAGTAAACTTTAAGATCTATCAATAGAAATTACTCAAGGTGAAGAATAGAGAGAATGACTATTGGAAAAAAATGAACTGGTCTAGGGCAACTGTTAGATGTTATCTAAATGTTCAACATATATATACTTTTAATAACAGAGAGAGAATATAGAAAAAAAAATATATATATATATGAAGAAATAATGACTTGGAATTACCCAAATTTAATGAAACAAAGAAATTTGCGGACACATGCTAATCAAATGTGAAACAGGGTAAATACAAAGGAACCCATGCTGAGAAACATCATAAAATGTTAAAATCTAATTATCTCTTGAGAGCTGCAAGACACAATTGCAATATTACATACACGGAAACAAGAATCCATTTAATGGTTGACTTCTCACCAGAAACCATGAAATCCATAAGAAAATAAACACATCTTTAAAGTGCATGAAGTTTAAGTCAACCTAGAATTTGACACAGAATGAATATCTTTTAAGAATAAAGGAATAATAAAGATATTTTAAATTAAACTAAAAGCATTTGTCTCTCTAGTAGACCCACATTACAAGAAAGGACAAGGAAGTTCTTCAAGCTAAAAGAAATTTACCCCAGGTGTATATTCAGATACTCAATAATTAAAGACAACCATTGTAAAAGTTAAATCCTAGTAAACATAAAATACTGTTTTTCCATTTCGCCTATGTTTCCTGAATTAAAAAGATTATTGTATAAAACAAGAATTATAACTTTATCTTATAGGATTTATAATGAAGGTATTAACTGAAAAATAACAAGGTTCATAAATTTGGAAAAGAGAGCTTTATTTCTCATATAGTGTTGCAGCCTGTTGGGTGGCCTTTCCAACAGGCTGGAAATCCCAGCCCTGGACAGAAGCCAGGAACACATACTTTGAGGCAGAGACAATGGGAACAGGAATTTATGCTGAGCAGGATGACCAAATATAAATATTTAACAAGCTATAGGAGGAATCATGCGTATTTATGAAAAGAGAAACATGCGCCTGTGCAATCTCACTTTCTGCCCTTATATGGGGCCCATGTTCAGAAACAGCTGCCCTCTATGTAAAACAGGTGAAGCAAGGACACAAAAACCCTCTTTGTACCTATTCTTTAAACTGGTTAAACTCTATGGTTGGTAATCTCTTATCAGGAAAGAATGCTGGTGTAAATCATGAGATTGGTTTCAGTTTAGCCTTTAGGAGGGGGGAAAAAGCCCGATGGCCCTTAGCAAAGGAGGGGGTAAAATGAGGTACGTCCAACCTCCCATCCTGTCATGGCTGGGAACTTGATTTTAAGGTTTTTCTGTCGTCCCCTTGGCTGACAGGGAATCCATTCAGTCAACAGGGGACTTAGGATTTTATTTTAGTTCACAAAGGTATGTGTGATACATTTAAGAATCCTAATATAAAGAATGAGAAAGATGGTTGCAAGATGTCAGTATCTTCATGAATACTTTCATGAAATATTGTATTAACTGTAATTAAACTATAAAAAATTAAGAATGTAGATTGTAATCTCTAGGACAACCAGGCAGTATATAAAAAATAAAATGGTAGATTTAAACCATTGTGAGTAATTACATCAAATATTAACAAATGAAACAATCTGATTAAAAGGCAGAATTTGTCAGAATGGATTCTTTTTAAAAAAGACCCTACAATACTATGGGAAAATAAATCTTTCCTGGATTTCTCAGCTGTTCCGTAAGGCACAGCCTTTGGAGCTATGAAAACATATACTATAAAGTTATAGAGTGTTCGCTCTCACTTTTCATGACGAACATTTTCTCACACGGTAAAGGTTAGATCTGTAGCCATTTGTTTTCTTAATGAAAACCAATAGCTCAGTTTGAAAAGGCTAACACACCTTCTCTTATACCCCCAAGAGCCAATCAATTGTATAATAGGATGAGCACCTAGGTTAACTTCAAAGGTGGGGTGGATAATCTAGAAACCTCTGGGAAGGTTTAAAGAGTTATCTTCCCAGCCCTTTACATTTCAAAAAAGGTAAAACTCACTCCCTTAGGGACTGGATTTTAACAGCTGCAGACAATGGCTTTATCAGACCCCCAGGGAGATGTATTTATATAACAAAGGGCAAAATTCAGATTTCTTCCCATTACTTCTCCAAGAAGACTCTCTTAAAGGAGGCCAGAAAGTGAATGGCCTCTTTGCCCTATATAACAACAGAAAATATGTTTTTTTTTTTCCTTATATCCCTTGCCTATTGAATGAAAGTCACCATTCACACATGACATTTCTATGTCTGACTGTCATCACACATCACATTATGGGGTTACTGCCTGCGGGGTAGGGGGAGCCAGCACTGAAATATTACTCTGGTTGTTAATTTTGCTGTGAGTATATTTTTTTCCCAACCCAGCCATGTTGTGACCATATATCCATTTATTTATCTGTAAATGGCTGTGCAAAAAATCTGTAATATCTCAAATTTCTCACAGTTTCTAACTATATATATAGTTAGAATATATATATAAAAGAGAATATATGTATATACTCTCTATAAGAAATGCATTCTAAATGTAAAGACATATATAGATCTATATGAAATATTAAAAATAAATGGAAGGAAAGATATACCATGCAACGAGTGAGCATAAAAACATCTGAAGTGGCTATATTAATATGAAAAAATTTAATTTTAAAAGAAATGTATTAGAGATACAGAATGATGCTTCATAATGTTAGGGACAGGTGTAGGTAGACAGCGTTAACCACAGGAAAAGAGAAGGGGAGCAAAAATGAGGAGACGTATGAGCATTTAGAACTTAACCCACAATGGCAGGAACTTGACTTTAGGGACTTTCCTGTCCAGGAGCATGTTCAGAAACTAGGAGCTCATGTTCAAAGGTGACCTTTTCTCCATTAACATATATTAGCATAGTAAAATCACACACACCAGGGCCATGACAGTTTACAAATGCCATGGCAACCCCTGGAAGTTACCCTATAAGGATAAAATCAGGGAAGGTCCTTAGGGTAAGAACTCGCCACCCTTTTCCCAGGAAAACAATGAATACTCCACCCACCATTTAGCATATCATAAGGTATAGACATAAAAGCAGAAGTGTGGTAAGCCTCAGGGTCTTCTCCACTCATGGAGATAGATACGCCCATTTCCTCTCAGGAAACAACCTTTTGTTTCCTGTTTCTGTGCCAAAAAGCCTGCAATAAAAGCTGCTTGTGTAGAAGTGTTAAGTATCTGTCCGGCCCTGCTTGTGATTCCTCCAATCAAGGAGCCAAAGAACCTGGGCAACACTCTCACAAAATCAATCCTGACAATAATGTTAACAGAATTGATTCATCAGGAAGACATAAAAGATAACAAAAAATATTGGTTTCAAATGTGAGCTTTCCTACTCATTTAGGTATACCTTTTGCAAACTTATGTCAAATCTTTGAACATCAGTTTTCTAATGTGTAAAATAGTGATAATATAATAGACCAAAGCTATTTTGAGAAGCAAATGTATTTAAGGAACCTCTTTTCTCCTTTTAGGGACACCATGTGAAAAAGTAAATAAAACAACCTCAATAGTAATGGTTCCTTATATGGAATTAGAATAGCCTCTAACAAGCTGCAAATAAAGAAAAATCTAATAAGGGGCCACAAGAAGAAATTATTAAAAATGCACTATATGTATTAAAAGGAAGTTCTATTAAAAAGAAAGAAAATTGACCAAATGTGTCTGCGTGCACATCATATTATGTTCAGGCCCAAGATTTTTTAAAGCCCTTTTATATTCTCATCACCTACACATGCTGGATAAAGTCATTTTTCATGTTTTATTTTTCTCCAATAAAAGGTTCATTTCAGAATTTGCTGAGTAAGTAGCCCTGTTTCCATCATTTTGCAGATCATAATGGTACAATCATGTTGTATGATCTGTAAGAACTATCCTGTTAACACCTCTGTTGCTATTACCAGTTTCACTCTCCTTTTCCACGATCATACAAGAATCAACATTTTTATCTTTTTTTTCTTAGCTAGTAAAAAAATTATTTTTCCTTTAAATATGTGCAAAGGTTTATACTCTTCAATTTATCTTTCCAAAGATGATAATTTTTCTGCTCTAGAAATGACATACCATCTAACCTCCAGTTGTAGGTCTGTGGTGTCTTCTCAAAAAGGAACCACATGCCCATGATTTTTTCTCTGAATCTCCACAGATTCAGAAGCACAGACTTCATTCACAGAATGGAGAGGCAAATCTCACCCCATCTCTCTTGATCTTTTTATACCGTGTTGTAGTGGTTTCACAGACAAGGTTAGGTCAAATTTCAAAATAAAAATTAAATGCCATATAATGGTCAAAGACATGTGTTTAAACAATAAATGAAAAAATTGTAAAGCATCTTTATCAAAGAAAGCATAAATTTTCAGAAAGGGAAAAATATATTATGTGTGTACCCAACATAACAATATCATAACCACTACAGTACAATTATAGACTGACTCTGTTTTATAGAATTGGAAATTTCATTTGATGTAACTCAAAAATAATATTTGAATTTTTTCTAAATAATGTAAATATGACATAAGAATGTAAGCAACAGAATTAAGAAACCACTTCGGTAGAGAGACAGCTGATTTTTGGCAAATAGACTATTGTAATTGTTTGACCTTTGAATGTTTAGCAATTATTATCTTCCATAAAATGCATACAAACCTGCATACCCATATATATTCTTTATGTAATTCACCAAATATTTATTTCAAACATTGATTAAAAGGAGATATTTTTATATCAAAACATATGCTGTGTGTATATTCTAACCAAAAGCTAGTGCAAGGACAATTTTGCATCCCTGTAGAAATGGTTTCATGATTTCTTTGCTGTTATTTCTGTTTTTAGAACATTCCAGTCTCCCACAAAATCAATATCTCATTTTACTAAATGTGTCATTGAGAGCTAAATGATATTTGTGTTTTCAGAAGAAATATTTTTCTAATCCACATCTTTGCAATGAGAAAAATATATCATTCCGAATTTCTTAAAAAAGAAAAAAAATGACCTTGGTAGGCTACGTGATTTGTGATTCCATGCTGATAGATAAACACACATTTTTCATAAAATTTTAGTCAATCCAGATCTTTGATGAGAGGTCACAATGTTAGATAAGGTGCTGTTGTGGCATGCATTTTAGCGGAGGAAAAGTAAAGCAACATGAAGAAGTAAATTGGTGAGAAGTGAACTGGTACTGGGCATTTAAGAAACATGTAGGTAAACCTGAAGATATTGGTTTAGTATTTAATGTAACAGGTACTTCTTCCAATTTATTCCATGATGGGAAAAACTCTTACAGTTTAAAAACTGCTCAACATCTAAATTTAGGGTGAGTGAGAGACTGGAAGCAGAAGACAATATTAGTACCTACTCAAATTGTGGCCTTAGTACTATGAGTCTTGCAATAAATGTAAGTTATATAGAAGAGATATGTGAGGTATATTGCATAAAAAGTGTCAATAATTGGTATTATATTGAATATAGTAAAGAAGAAACAATATAGATTCTAAAAGTTGGAGAGATTACAAAGCATTTTGTAAAATAATTTAGTATTCAACAAAACATGAATTCTTTACATGCAACATTCAGAAAAAAGGATCATCAACCATTTTTTGCTTTAGGAAAACATTGAAAGTGATGACAGTCTGGGTCACTTCTTTGAAACATGAGTTTCTTTGAAAATTATCTACTTCATAAATACATAACCGTATTCATAATTTTGTAGAATATGACCTCATCTATTGACTCTTAGGTAAAACAACAGTTTGAGAAACACTGAACTTTTGAGTAATGAATAAAAAAAAAAAGAAACTTGATACTTAAAATTTTTGGATGTTCAAATATTTTTAATGTCTACCAAATCCCTGGCATAACTAGGAGTTTTTTAAAAAAATTACTACTTGCCTGCATTTCCATATGAATGTTAAATTTCTATAATCTCATTATAAATGAATAGTTTTGTTTCTGGGGGTGATTATTAAAGCTATAGCATAGCATAGTAGGAACAAGCTAGGTTATTAAGTGGCAAATCTAATGTATCTATAATAAATTTCCACTGTCATTAACTTCACCTAAATATCCACTAGGAAACAGATCCAATGGAATAAGATGGGTAGTCTGAAGGAGCAATAAACCTCATGGATCACCTTTATATTTATTAAAATTACTAATAAAATATTATCTGTGTGTAGAGATAGTAGTCTATTTAAATTGATATATTACCTAGAATATACAAATAAGGCAATAGCATGGACCCCATCAGGAAATCACACAAAAATGGGAAGGGTTGGCATTGGGTATTAGGGTCTGATGATCAGGTAGTAATTTTTGAATCAAAAAGTCAATGAAAGACTGGGTACACTCACAGGTCCAGAGAAAAGAAAGGGGAATAGAATAAGCTCTTTTGGATGTTAGGTGAAACCAATGGTTCTCAGCCCTGGCTACCCGTTAGAAGTAGGGTGCTTTAATAAATACAGGACTATGTCTTCTTATCAGATAATTTGTTTTTATTGTTATGGGGTGAGACTTATGCATGTATTTATTTTAACTCCTCTGATAATTCCAATATGGCACCACTGGTGGAAACTCCTAGGTTAATGATTTTCACTCTTTAGTGTGTATCAGAATCACCCAATGGACTTGATAAAGCACCCATTGCATTGCTTGATCTTCCCCTCAGAGTTACTGATTCAATGGTCTAGGATGAGCCCATTTGCTTTTGTGATAAATGTCCAGGTGATGGTGATACTGCTGTTCTCAAAGACCACAATCTGAGAGCTACTGCTCTATGTTAAAAACAGCAATAACAAAACAGTGCCTGATGATTTGGGTGACCAATGCTTAAACCCCATATATTTATATATTCATGTCATGTCTATAATTTCATAAATTTAAAGAAAAATAATTTATGAATTAAGTCATGTTTACACAATCATATCTTTTTTTTTTTTTTCTTTTTGAGACAGAGTCTCGCTTTGTTGCCCGGGCTAGAGTGAGTGCCGTGGTGTCAGTCTAGCTCACAGCAACCTCAAACTCCTGGGCTTAAGCAATCCTACTGCCTCAGCCTCCCGAGTAGCTGGGACTACAGGCATGCACCACCATGCCCGGCTAATTTTTTCTATATAGATTTTTAGCTGTCCAAATCATTTCTTTCTATTTTTAGTAGAGACAGGGGGGTCTCGAACTCCTGAGCTTGAGCAATCCACCCGCCTTGGCCTCCCAGAGTGCTAGGATTACAGGCATGAGCCACCGCGCCCTGCCTTACACGATCATATCTTAATAAAACAACTTAGACCCATGTAATTGGTAACTTTTTTTAAAGTAAAATATTACAAAGTAACATATCTTTGTAATCTGATAATAGACTTTAATTATCATAATCTTACTAAAGGAAAAGAGATGATTTTCTTTGAAAATTGTCATAATTTGCCAGCAATCACAATTTTTAAATTTGGCATATAACTCAATTTTTATTCATCAGTATGAAATTAGTCAAGCTTGAACAGAAATTTATTTCTCTTAAACTTCTCTCAAAAATTTAGTTTTGAGGTTTAAAAATACTCTATATATTTATCTTTTTTTTTTTTACATAAATTAGGACTTTGACATGTATTAAACTAAAGGAAATAAAATGCATATAAATATGTGGTTATTCTTTGTAGCTAAATTAAAAGTAGAACAATGATATCTTTAAGCTTCTTTGTTTTAGGAAAAGTGAAAAGGAATGCTTTGACTAAATTTTTTTTTTAGTTCATTTAAATTGCTAATTGATTTTAGTGTATGAGTGGTCATTTTTTAAATCAGCATTGAATAAATATGATAGTGCATAATACTGCATTAAAATGAATAATATGCTTCAAAAGATACAAATTAATATTAATAAAAGTCATTTTGCTTTTAAATTGTTAAAATGCAAGCTATGTATATTTTCTCAAAGTCATTAAAGATAAAACAAACTGAATATCTTCAAAAATCTTATAGTGCTATTTGCATAATTCTAATTATAATCTAATGTTTTAAAAATAGTTTTTTTCTGTGCATCACAATGTCATTTGCTTTTATAAACACAAACTATAATTGATTTTTCTTTTCTCATTTTAAAGGAAACATGTTTTATTTCAATGAGAAAATAGCATATATGTAAATAATGATTTACAGCATAATTTTAGATAAAGCAGTTACTGCTCTGTAGATTGCTTAAAGTTCATAAGAATTTCACTGCACAATGTATCTGGGCGACCTGGAGTTCTAATGCAAATGAGTACGAAGTAACATATAGTATTTTCTGAGGAATGTCAGCACCAGGCTGTAAATGAAAAGCAACCATAAAATGCCAAGTTGATAACTAGGGACTGCAATATAGTAACACATGAGGTCATTACCCAATTTGATATTTATACAAATAGCAAGGCCAAGATGAACTGTGACTCCAAATTAGAAGGCAGACAAAGTGCTCCATAATTTGGTCCAGGACAGTGTGCTTTAAGTATCAACCATAGGCTCACAAACCAAGTCAGTAAATATAGGAAAGTCAAACAGAACACCATGAATAAATGCTATTTGTCATCTGAGGTAGTTTATTGCTTTAGATTTGGCTGTTCCTACCTTTCTTAACATTGTATGTAAACCAAACTCAGGATTTTAGGTGGAGTAATATGAAAACAAATAATAAACAAATCAAATGGCCTATTGGAAAATTCAGAATGGAGGAGAATTTAGTCATTTTGAAGGATCACCTTGTTTTTAAATCTTTTTTCTAGAAGCTATAGTAAATTTGCTCTGTCATCTGTTTGCTCAGGACTCTCTAGCTCTGTACATTCTATATTATAAGACACACACTGGTCTGTAATTTGTATAGCTCATTAACTAATTTAAAAGAAGTAAAAATGATTTTAATATTATGCAGCCAACTTTCTCTGCCTTCAAAGTCTTATCTGAGCAGCTCCCAAAATGTTAGGGAATTTAGCTATGAAGTGACCAGGTCAATGGACACTTGCTACTTCTCCAAAATAAATCCTTTTGAGCACGTACTTTTAATTATAGACTTCTTAGAAATAAAATTTCATTTGGTTTAACTATCCAGATGATTCTTGAATCCCAACTCTAGCATTTCTGACTAGTGTTTATTGCTCTCAAGCATGACCAGTTCCAGTGAGGAATAATTCAATACTTCCCAAAGGCGTCTCATTTCATCTTTGAATAATCATTTTGAAAATCTATTTGGAGTGAATATCTGTGTCCTTCAAATTTCATCTTTTTATTCTACCTTTCTAATTACATTCCTTGAGGGATTACAAACAAAATCAATGAACACTCTTCTTCCTGTCAGTGTTCAGATATTATAAGATTTCTTTGATATACCTTTGGTCTCTTTTTAATTTTTTTCTGGGTCTTTTTTAGAGGTGGTCTTGATTTGGTGAAACAAACAAGGTTATCAGTGAACTTCCAGTTTGTTCCTGAGAAACCATGTGACACTTTAGTGTACTACTTCTTTCTTGTTAATCATTCTTCTCTAAATTAGAAACAGCTATACAATTGTTTGCCAGATATGATAGAATATAGTTTCTTAGTCCCTGCTATTTATCTAAGTACAGGATGAATCTCAGTATATGATCTTGGTGACACTATTTTATCCATAAATGTAAATGGCAAAATGCCCATTACCATTAGAACACTTTTTAAGAAGATTAAGCTTTGTTATATTTAGAGGCATTTGATCTGTTCAAAGCATTTATTGTATATTAGTAAAGCAGTAAAGCCCAGTATCACATGCAAATTATAATTATAAATGATTATAAGGTGTTTGAATTCGGTGAATGCACACTTTTGTGTTGCATATAACTATAAATAAATATGTTCTTAACTGGTGTTATATTTTATTTGAGCTAAATAATCTTGATTTCCTATTGGGTCTATACAATATTGAGATTAAAAACTAACATTTTAATTGGCCTAGCTAGATGGCATATCTGCAAATATCAAGAAATAAATATGACCTCTGCTATTCATTACATATATAAATAATATCACCTTTTAAAAACTTCATCATAATTTGGTTACAGATTTCAATTTTAGGTTCTTTTTGTTTGTGGGAATATTGTCTTTAGCTTTTCTTCACTTAAAAAGTTAGAAAAGAGAACTACATGGAGAAGGTACAAGCAATGTTCCATCATTCTTCAGCTTAAGAAATGAAATAAGTTTTGATCAAATCAAAACTTTTTTTATAATGTTGTAAACATCATTTAGTGGCTGTTCTGCCATAGTCTAATTACTACATGATATAAAACTGTTTCTAATCCTAAAAATGCACATGACTTTTTGCAAGTTATGTTAATATTTCTGAGTTGACAAAACTGGTATTTAGCCTCCATTTATAGTATCTCTTCTGGTCCAAAAGATAAGCCAATTTACTGCTGGTGCATATTGTCATTTATCCTCCACAACCAGAAAACATTCTGGCAGTAAGATCTTACTAGGCAAGATGGGAGTTTAGTTTCAGCTTGACTAGTTCAAAGCTTTCTCAAGTACTTTAAATCTTCATTTATGTCATCCTTTCTCGTATTAAAGGAAACAGAATCTGAGCTGCCTTCATCTCAAAGCACAGAAATTCCTTCTGAAACCCTGAGGCTATAGTAGTGACATCTCTAAACTTACAAATATCTATGTGATAACCCTTTTACTCAAAGAAAATGTGTTTACTGACTCCAATATATTCATTTGATTTCTCTAAACAGAGGCAATTCTATCTAGCTATATATTCCTGACTACTGCATTGGAAGAGAAAAGCATTCTCATATTGTGCTGCTTCTTTGGAATCTTTTTTCATTTCCTTTTATTTGCATTTTATAAAAGAATGTTGCCTCACAGAGCCAATATGTAGGACATTTTGAGATATGACACAACATTGGCTAGGATTTGTGAAGATCCTATTTAAAAGTAGAGGTTTAAAATAAGAGCAAAAATGCATGGTTGTGTTAACAGCACACATAAAAATTATGATATTTTATAGAGAGAAATTTATTTGGAAAAATTATGATTTATTTGACCTAGTGGTTGCTTAGTCTTTAATCATTAAAAACAAATTTATTTCTAAATCAAGAAAAATTTTGCAAAATTTTTGGTAAAGTAAAATGAAAGTACCTAAGATTTAAAGGATTTAAAATCTTGCAAAAGTAGTGACCATGTCTGTATTGTTCATGTGTTTATCCTCAAAATGTGGCATAGTGCTAGCTGAATAAATGTTTGCCTGACTGCAGTAAATGGTGGGTATTAAATAAATATTTGATGATTGAATGAATGAATTACTGCTGAATTTTATGCGTGGTGAATATGAAATATGTGAATTAGATGGACTAAAAGGCTCACAACTTGTAAAGGTTAGCTCTGTTGACTCATCTAGCATAATACAGGAATTTGGAATTAATTATTTCACACACATGTCCTTATCATATAAATACTGTTTTCAGAAAAATAATGCCAAAACTTCCTCTTTAATTAAACTGCTAGAAAAAGAAAAATATGAAATATTTGGATATGCTTCTGGTTTCTGCTTTTACAATGCAATTAAATTCCAAAACTCTTCTGCAAGCATCAGCTTCACTAAATCTTTGACAATGTTTCCTTTGATGATGTTATGATTCTTTTACAGAAAGTTTACCTTGTAAAAATAGAAATACCTTACTTTGTGAATAGATGCCACAGGTATGTGTGATAGATTGAGTACTGTAGATTTTTCAGAAATAGGAAACTTTTATGAGTGGAGGTAAGAAATTCTTAACAAAGAAAATATTCATAAGAAGTCATAAAAGTTGTGTGTTCTAAATTTACATCTACCAATCAGCAGTCTTATAAACTTGGACAGGGAATATGCCTTCTTAAGGACCGGTTTTTTCATCTATTTAAACATGGGTTTAGTTCTATTGCCTATTTCATAAAGTTATAAAAAGCTTTTATTAATGAAGCAGTTTTGAGCACATTGTGTGCCTTAATTATGAATTTGCAGTGATAGCAACAACACTACTATTAGGAGTAAAATTTGAATGTGCTGAACACTACATGTAGTATCTACTTTTATCATCTCATGAATTGGAAATAATTATCAGTGTTCCCAGTTTTTACATGAGGCAGCTAATACTCAGTTTATACAACTTTCAGAAATCAAAAGCTTATAGCTGTCAAAGCCTAGAATTGAACTAGGTTTCTGAGGCTCTTAAGCATAATACAATCCCCTCAAGAACTTCAGAGTCTAGCATCAGAGGTGTAATTATAAAAATATACATTGGAGTATAATCTGTGATGTGCTAACAGAGATACAAGACAAAACTATAGGAACATGAAGGACAAATAATTTCTTTCTCTAGGGAAGTCTTCTGATGCTTCACTAAAGAGGTTATAATTGAGATGTTATTGGGTGGGTGAATAGGAATTTTCTAACAAGAAAGTGTGAGTGAAAAGTAGATGGTAGGGAGGGGTGGGGATGATGACATATTGTATTTCCCAGCAGAGGGACTAGCATTCACATGTGGCCAAAATAGTGAAGTGGAATAATAAGTTGAAAATTTGGGAAAATATCGTCAGTGTGATAAGGCAGAAAAGTAGTGTTTAATGAGGAAATTCAAAAGATTAATTGAATTAAATTTTGAAATGATTTGTATGACAAAGTGAATAGTGTTAGCTTTACCAAGTGGACATTGGTGAACCAAAATACCTTTGCAAAGAGGAGAATTCTTAGCTTTGATTCATTTTTTTTTCTGATAAGAACACCTAATATGAAATCTACTCTCGTAACTGTTTTTACAGTCTTTCTTCCTTTATTATTTTGATATATATAATTGATGTACAATCAACTGTACATATTTAAAATGTACAATTTCAGAAATTTGATATAGAGACACCCAGAAAACCAACCATCACTACAGTCAGGATAGTGCCTGTATCTGTCAACTCCAAACGTTTCCTAATGCCCCTTCATGATCCCCACCTCCCAGCCCTCCCCTTTCTGTCCTGGCCTGCAATCACTCATCTGCTTTCTTTTATTATAGATACTTTGCTTTTTTAAAGAATTTTATAAAATGGAAGTATATAGTATGTACTTTTTTATCTGTGGAATATTTACATTTTTAATTTTTTTAATTCAATAGATTTAGGGGGTACAAGTGTTTTTTGCTACATGGATGAATTGTATAATTCTAAAGTCAGAGCTTTCTGGGCATCCATCACTAGAATAGTGTATGTTGTACCCAATAAGTAGATTTTGTCCCTTACCTCCTCCTACCCTCCCCCTTCTTAGTTTTCAATGTCCATTACACCCCTCTATGACCATATATACCCCTGAGTTAACTCCCAATTACAAGTGAGAGCATAAGGTATTTGTTTTTTTCATTTCTGAGGTATTTCACTTAAGATAATGATTTTCAGTTCCATCCATGTGTTGTAAAAGACATTATTTTATTACTTTTTATGGCTTAGTAGTAATGAATGATACATATATATATATATATATACACACACACACCACATTTTCTTTATCCACTCATCAGTTGGTGGGCACTTAGGTTGATTCCATATCTTTGTGATTGTACATGGTGCTACAGTAAACATTTGGGTGTAGGTATCTTTTTAATAAAATTACATCTTTTCCTTTGGGTAGATACCCAGGAGTGATATTGCTGGATTGAATGGTCAGTCTACTTTTAGTTCTTTGAAGAATCTCCTTACAGTTTTCCATAGGGGTTATTCTAATTTACATTCCCACCAGCAATATATATGAATGCCCTATCTACTGCATCCATGTGGCAGCATCTATTGTTCTTTGACTTTTTAATAATGGCCCTTCTGACAGGATTGAGGTGCTATCTCACTGGGGTTTTAATTTGCATTTCTCTGATGATTAGTGATGTTGAACATATTTTCAGATGTTCACTGGCCACTTGTCTAGCTTCTTTTGAAAAAAATCTGTTCATTTCTTTTGCCCACTTTTTCATGGGTTTGTTTTTTTTATTTTCTTGCTGATTTGTTTGAGTTTTTATAGATTCCAGATATTAGTCTTTTGTCAGATGTATAGTTTTCAAATATTTTCTCCCATTCTGTAGGTTGTCTATTTACTCTGTTGATTGTTTCCTTTGCTTTGCAGAAACCTTTTAATTTAATTAAATCCCACTTGTTTAATTTTGTTGTTGCTATATTTGCTTTGGGGAGCTTCCTCATAAATTCTTTGTGTAGGCCAATGTCCATAAGTTTATCCTACATTTTCTTCTTGAATTTTTATGGTTTCATGTTTTACGTTTAAGTCTTACATCCATCTTGAGTTCATTTTTGTATATCGTGAGAGATAGGAATCCGATTTACTGGTGTCCTTATAAGAGGGAGAACTCTGGACAGAAAAACATGGATAGAAGGAAGATGACGTAAGATCACATGGGAGGCACAGGGGGAAGATGCCCTAGGTCTACAAACCAGAGAGAGGCCTGGAACGGATCTTTCCCTTACAACCTTCAGAAGGAACTAATTTTGCCAACATCGTTATTTTGGTAGCCTCCAAAATTATGACACAGTAAATTTGCATTTTCTTAACCCACTTAGTTTATAGTACTTTGTTATGGCAACCTAGGAAACTAATATCCTTTTTGTCAAATGATCTGGGTAATACTAAATTAATATGGGCTATTTCTAGCTTCAAACAATAAAACTTACTCTTCTATTTATGAAATTGGCAATAAACTTATTTAATATAAAACATTTTTCACTTTTTCTTAATATGAATATTTTATTTATTATAATAGGAAACCACCCTAATATAACTTTTGGGTAGTATAAGTGTTAAATCTGAACTAAGTTTTCATATAGATTATTATTTATAATAATATTATGCATTAAGTATTATTCTTTCTGCAATTTACAGATGAAAAAATTAAGGCACAAAGAAGTTAGGTAATTTGTCCATTCTTAAAATGCTAGAAAGTGCCATACCTACCTCAGACCAAGGCAGTTCTATAACTCCGATTCAAGAATCAATTGACTGTCAGTTATTCATATGAATTTACATATGTTAGTCTCCAAAGATTTTCTTTTTTTTTTTTTTTTTTGAGACAGAGTCTCACTCTGTTGCCCAGGCTAGAGTGAGTGCCGTGGCATCAGCCTAGCTCACAGCAACCTCAAACTCCTGAGCTCGAGCGATCCTCCTGTCTCAGCCTCCCGAGTAGCTGGGACTACAGGCATGCACCACCATGCCTGGCTAATTTTTTCTATATATATTTTTAGCTGTCCATATAATTTCTTTCTATTTTTAGTAGAGATGGGGTCTCACTCTTGCTCAGGCTGGTCTCGAACTCCTGAGCTCAAACGATCCGTCCACCTCGGCCTCCCAGAGTGCTAGGATTACAGGCGTGAGCCACCGCGCCCGGCCAATCTCCAAAGATTTTCAAACACCTATACCTTTTTTACAACAATAGAGCAGTAAATTTGATGTTTTATTTGTGCAATAAGTAGTTAATTCGGTCAGAAAGATAATTAGATATGTGCTTGGCTATAAAACACAAAATGTGCAGGTTAAAAATTACTATATGATATCATAACAACTAAAGAACTATGCCTGGCTGCATTTCAAAGTTTAATTTTTCAATATCTAATTAAAGAGACTAACAATAAGATGAGACTCAATGAAATTAGTAGAGTGAAAAAATTGTCAGTAAGATGATTGTGATATCATTAAAAGAGTGTGTTGCATGATATTTTGCATTAGCAACAGTGTAGTTATATACTTTGATAACAAATCATGTTATAAAATATTTGATTTTCAGACATTGGTAAATATATGAGCAGTTAACATTTTATGGCACAAAACACTTTAATGTTAGAAATGCCTGAGAAATAAAGCGAGGCAATTCTAATTTTTTGTGATTTCCATTATTAAAACACTTCTAACAGTACGAATTGTTCTCTAACAGTACGAATCTTTGTAACTTTTTTCAATACTACAAAGTTTACCTTACTTCAACACTGACTGTATTAAATATAGCTTTATTCACTTTCTTTCTAGAGTTTGCCTACTACATCTAAAAGCAAAGAACTATTTTCTGTTTTTCTGGTTATTGTATCTTTGTATGCTAATATGTACCTTCTTACACAGATTAGATCAAATAATCCACAAACAAATATAAAGTGGAAGCCATGATAAATACAATTTCCTGTATTAAAATTTATATTAACCTAACCGAAATAACAAAAACAGATAAATAAAATAAAATTCAGTCAAACTATGTGAAAATGAATCTTAGTGTTTTAAGAAACTATTAAATTGATTCCATAATTACTATATTCACCTCATTTGGCCTCAGGTTATTTTTTAATCACAAAAAAAATGTTTAAATTATCTAACTTCTTTTCAATATTAAGCAGTTTTTCTTGATTTATAACACAAACTGAGAAGTTAAGAATATTGGAATTCTGCTAATCCAGAATATGAACAAATGAAATATTAAAAATTAGCATTTATTTTTATATTTAAAAAATACATGTTTAATAATTTATAATTAATTTTAAGGCAAGAAAAAAGCACAGAATATTATACATGAAAAATTAATTTCATGAAGCTTTTGGTAATAATACAAAACTAAATAAATGCCATTGAGTACTTACTGTATACGAGGACCTTTGCTCTACTTTGTAATTGTTAGAGCACTGCAGTCTCATACTTAATTTATAAGGGGTTAGTATTAGTATCCCCAAATCACAGACCAGAAAATGACAGTGTAGAGATGTTAAGCTAATTTCTCAAGATTTAATAGTAAATAAAATAAATGGATCTTTGGGATCATGGCTTCATTTTCTAGATCCATATCTATGATGTCTTTCAAATGTTTTGGAGTTATGACATACTATCAGAGACCCCATCAGCCCCTCCATAACTCATCCTTTTACTTCTCTTCCATTTCCATTCATTTTGTATGCTTTTACTTAATGTTTCCTATTTGCACTGTCAAAAATATGCAATCAAATCCAGTATGTTGCTAATCCACAAAGACCTTACTGTATCTTTGGTGAGCCTGGACATACACGTGGCATGTTACAATGTGAACAATAATGTGATCAGAAAATCACAGATGGAAACATTTGAGACTTCATTTATTATTTAAGCAAGTATCCATATCCCTTTTAGTGCTCGGCACTCACTTCCTGGGCACTAGGGGTGTAGTGTGTGTTCTGGCCCTTGGCTGACATCTCTCCACTTCAGCACTAAACCACTCATTCACTCAACTGTTATGAATACTGATATCTGATAACACTGAGTCTACAAATTACCATGGGGTGGGAGGAAGGAGGAGAGCCAAAAAGAGTGATTAAGAAGAAGGAGCCAGTTAGGTAAGATGCAGAGATATATACCGTCATAAAACCAATGCATGGAAATAATTCAAGAAGTAGGAAATTTTTTAATATTTTGAATGATTCACACAGGTGAACTAAGATATGAAATTAAAATACCCATTGGATTTGACAATAAGAGGAAACTGATGACCTAAAAAATTTTGATGGGATAATGGAGAAAGAAGCCAATTGAAGTTAATGAAGTCAACAGGGGCGAGTAACTAAAGACAATGAATGTGGCTGCTTTAAAAATGATCTGCAATAATGAAAAGGGAGAAATATGGTGGCAGCTGAAGTAGGATATGGGATCTAGAGTTTGAAGGGAATACTGTAGAATAGGAAAGACATTTAGCTTATGCTCCCTTCACTGTCCTTCCCAGGAAATTATGTTACAGGATCAAAATATAACACATACATATACATATCCACATATGTGTATATACACATATATACACACACAAATGCACATATATCTGTATTTGTATGTGTATATGTTCACACATATAATTAGAAGTTTAGCAAACAATAGATTTAAGAAGATTCCATAACTTGTACAGATCTTTCATTTACAGTTCTGCACTTTGAATTTAATTCCACTGTCATGAGTGTTTTCCCAGTAGTCTCACAGAGCCTTGTTGCTCTTTCAATATCAATGCTGTTTTCACCAGGCTTAAAATAATTTAATACTTACAATGTTTCTCTAAATAACTGATTTTTTAACCTTTTGGAGAAAAAAAACTCATTTCTCTTCGCATTACCATTTGTGTTTCTTATTTTGTGGTTGTTTCTATATGTAATCTATGATATACAAAAATTTAAAAAGGCCAAAAAAAAAAAAAAAACAACAAAACAACAAAACCCTGATATTCAGGCCAAATGTATATAGCACAAATCAGAAGAAAGAAGAAGTTGCTTGTGGCTAAGGTACAAATGGAAGCTATTGCCTTTTTAAAACAATTATTATAGGTACGTACTAGTTGTATATCTTTACAGGGTACACGAGTTGTTTTGATACAGGCATACAATGTGAATTAATCAAATCAGGGTAATTGGAGTATCCAGCACCTCAGACATTTATCATTTCTTTGTGTTAGGAACATTCTAATTCTCCAATTCCATTCTTTTAGTTATCTTAAAGTATACACTGACTTATTGTTGATTATAGTCATTTTGTCATGCTACCAAATATTGTTCATTCTATCTATATTTTTGGACCCATTAACCATCCCCACCTTATCCCCTGCCCCCAATACCCTTCTCAGCTTCTGGTAACCATCATTCTACTCTCTATCTCCATGAGATCAACCCACATATGAGTGAGAACATGTGAGATTTATCTTTCTGTGTTTGGCTTATTTAATGTTCTCCAGTTCCACCTAGATTGTTGCAAATGGCAGAATTTCATTCTTTTTTGTGCCTGTATAACATCTCTTTGTGTATGCATACCACAATTCTTTATGCATTCATCTGTTGATGGACCCCTAGGTTGATTCCAAATCTTGGCTATTGTAATAATGCTACGATAAACTTGAGGGTGTAGATAATCTTTTCGATATGCTAAATTACCCTCCTTTGGATATATACCCAGCAATGGGATTGATGGGCCATATGGTAGTTTTATTTTTAATTTTTTGAGGAAAATTAAAAATACTGTTCTCCATGGTGGTTGTTCTAATTTACAATCCCGTCAACAATGTACGGGTCTTTCCCTTTCTCTGTATCTTCACCAACATTCGTTATTGCCTGTCTTTTTGATAAAAGCCATTTTAACTGGGGTGAGATGATACCCATTGTGGTTTTGATTTGCATTTCTCCAATGATAAATGGTGTTGAACATTTTTCCATATATGTGTTGGCCACGTGTATGTCTTCTTGGAAGCTGTAATGTTTCTCCTGCTTTGCTTTCATACAAGAATCTTTAAAAATTATGAAAGAAATGAGACAATGGAGAAGGAGAATATTAAAAAAAAAAAAAAAAAAGAGGAGAATGGAAGATACAGGAAGCCAGGTACTCCAGACAACACAGGAAAAGTTGTATCTAGGGGCAGAGCGGAGAGAGATTCCTTTCATCTGGGGTGCAAGTGAAGGGAGAGAGATTCAGAAATGCAGTAATATTTGAGTTGGTGTTTGAGAAAATGGATAGATATGCAAGTTTAGAGTTGGACAAAGAAGCAAGAATAAAGGCAGATACACAAAGGAAGAATGAACAAAATGGTCTCATTTGACTGCAACAAAAGTTATATACAGGAGGTAGGAAAAAAGGATCTATAAAGGCAGATGGATGAGACACCATAGAGAGACTTGAATTTTGAGTTAAGATGATATTTGAACTGTGTTTTGGGAATAAAATTTTTTTAAAAAAGTCATTAATCAAGGGAGGGAGATGAATCTGTGCTGTAACTTTGAATTTTACTGGACATAATTCAATTATTTTGATTTGATTCTTTACTTTCAGAAATTGGGAACTAGCATTATTCCATTTTAAGCTATTCAAGATCACACAGTGAGTGATAAATCTCATTCTGGCTGGCTTAAAGCCCAGTGATGGTTCATTTGAATATCCCTTTCAGGTGGGAAAATTAATGGGACTATGGATACTTCTTCCACTGTAAGGAGATTCAAAGATAAAGTAATAGGTTAAACCAAAAAGATTAGATGAGAAAGAATCTTGCGAAATAGATATAGATCCTCATTTGAGATCATTCATCAAATGCTGTAAGTTACAAATATCCTCTGATTGAATATTATAATTACAGCAAGAAGGCCTGAGCCTCAGTTATAGAGTCAGGTCAGAGTTTGTGATATCTCATTTCCAGTTCCTTTTGGTTTCACTCTTAGCCTTTGTCATGGCTTTTGGCTTCACTCATCACTCTGGTAAGTGTTTATTTACCATTGTCTTCTGTTAACCCATTGGAAGATCAAATGACCTAGATTCTTTTTCTAAGATTTGATTTCAATATTCTCACTTTCCTAACAATTAATTTAGGAGAGAATGTCTATATGCCTTGCCCTGGGAATAGAGCCTGAGAGTTATGCACCATGACCAGACCTTTCCATGGTCCCAGCAACCCACTTTTTTTCTTATTCTTCCAGAATGATGCCCATGCTAATGTATGCTTTCTTGCTTGGTTCACATCCCCTATGTTTTTAGCATGTTGTACACTATAGTTTTTTCTACATAGAAATAACTTTATCTTGAGAATTATTTTTAGCCTTCATTACACTTATTGAGATAATTAGACATTTATCTACATTCAGTGTCATGGAAATGCCAACACACTTAAATTTGTATTTACATTATAGATGATCGTAGAGAAGTAAAAACCCCATATATTTCCAGGGGTTTGAAGAATTCGATTGAAATTATCATTTCCCATCTATGACACTTAGATTAGGGAGCACATATGTTTAAATTGGGATAGGAAGAGGACCTCATACACTGAATATATATAAACCAGTTAAGAAACATTGGGCTTAAAGCCACGTATCGGACAATAGAACACACTACAGTGAAGAAAATGTTTTGACTAAAGAAGTTCTAGGGCAGACCTTAGTTTTATTTTTAAAAAGTGACATTAATAAAATCTCACTCTTGGTTCTGCTTTCCTGGACCACTCTTTACTGTTTCAGAAGCAAGCTCACAGTTACATCAGTGATCTAAGTGAAACAGTTATTTTACAAACAGTTATTTTCATATTTAAATTCATAATAAACTAATGGCCATTGTCATAACCAATAGGCCTGCTTTACAGTGACAAAGAATGTGTTTTCAGAGGTTAACTGTGATTCCATGTGCTACCTTAGAGAATCTTTTGAGTGATTCTATGGGAAAAGACCAACATCAAGTAATGTCACTGTTTTTCCTACTGACATGATAGTCTGAATGTTATTTGAGCTTAATCCTGTGTTAATCATGAGACATCGACTGATCTTTGCCAAAGAGGAACCAATAAAGTAAATCAATGATTAGGGAAAAAGGGTTAAATAAGTAGTAATTATAAACACAAAATAGTATTTGTGGTGTTAGATATTTATTGTATTTAATCTGTTACTAGCAAAGTATTAACTAGAAGTAAAGTTAATTTATCTAGGAAGCAGAAACCTTTGCTAACAATGATCTTGAATGTATCACAACTTCTACACAGTCATGTAAAGAGTCATAATATTGAATGCTACCTATGGATTTCTATATTATCAATTTAACTTAGGAGATGTAAATTTTAGGTTGTATAGACAAAATAAAATAAATCAATTGAGAGAAATACATATATATTTGCTTTTTAAAAATTTTGATCAATTTGTACTGATTTACCTTGACAAATGAATTATAAAATACTGATTTTTTTTTTTGGAGGGGGTTTTAGTATCTATTGAAGAAGTCCTACCCACTATTTTAAAGGTTTCTGAGTCTGATGCTGTGAAAACTGAATAAATGAATACAATTCTGTTTCCTGCTTCTATGGAGCTGTCAAAATTGTGTCAGCTTTGTCTGTTTCTTCCCAGAAAGGAAGCTACTCTAAACAATGTGTTTTTATTAAGACAGACAGTATATAAAACTTGGCAGAAGATGTTAATATTCTTCACTAATAGTCCTAAAAGGTAGTCTAGTATTGCTCCTTTCAAGATGTTACTTCTGAAATCTCATGTGCATTTATCTTTTATCTATTTATCTGTTTCCTCTATCAATCTTCCAAAGCAAATAAATTATACTCTTGCATGTATTTAATTAAATTGATAAGTGTTTATGCAATCAGTTATTTAATGTGTTGCCTTTCTAAAAAGATAAGATTTCATGTTTATAGTGGAAAAAATCAGGTATTTTTAAGTTATGGTATTTTAAAAGTACCACATCAAGAATGAGTAGATAGTAATATACAAATGAGGAGACAGCTGTAAGAACTCAGAAACCATTTTTATACATATTCTTCCTTATTAAAATAAATTTTTATGGCCAGAATGTAGGCAAAATGCATTGTAGAGGCAATATTTTGTTTGTTTTCTAGTGCAGTAAACTTTTGAGAGTTTCTTAATACATAATTTCCCATTTGGAAGTAGCCTGAGATTCTGTACTTATAGAAATGCTTTGTTATGATTTGGCTGAGACAGCAGCCTGAGATATCTCTAACTAAAATTACTGCTTTTACATAGTTTTCCATTCTAATATTTATATCATTGGCATGAAATAAATTAATCCATTTGGTTGTGTGCATATCACAAAGAAATAATAAGCAATATTATAAATATTTATGGGTTTGTATGTTTAATATAAAAATGAACAGGACTCATATAAATTAGTTTATTTATGTGGACCATATTCATAACCTCTATCATTAGAGAGGTTGAGATATAAGGCCAAAATGGATATGACAATCAGTAGAATGGTAATCTCAGAAAGAGTGATTTTATTATTAACCATGCTTGACTAGGTTAGATCATTTATGTTAGGAAAATAAATCTTGACATTTATATGGATAATTTTGTGGCTTACTTGTCAACCTTCCTGTGAGACATGGGTCTGATTAAACTCTGATTGAGAATGAGAACTGTAATACATTATTAATGAACTCAGGGTAATTGTAAAGTTTTATGACTTAGAGATCAGTGGAAATTGGTTCCATGGTCAGTTTGAGAAATTATGAGAATACACCTTGCACCGACAGTGCTGATAGCTTAGCATTAGTCATGGTATTCCCGCAGCCATGGCCTGTGACAGTCCTAATGATAGTCATTTTGTAGCGTGACCAAGCATTAGAATACATTTAGAAGAGCAGAAAATGTCAAGTATTCGAGTAAAGATTTTTCAGCAGTTCTTGGCACAATAAACCTTATATTCCCAGAAGTTCAAATTTCTTAAAATTGTGACCCATGTATAGTAACCTCAAGATGAGTAGAAAAATGTAGATCAAAAAACAAACTTATTTTTTAAAATAATTACTTTGAACATTAAAATCATATTGTTAATCAAAGCCAAAGAAAACAATGTGAAAGTTTGTCCTTTTAAAATTCCTTTCAAGTGACATTTACATTAATGAATTTATTTTTCTCATTTTTTAGTGCACATAGGATAAAATAAAAGCAAATATGAATCTGATGTTTATTGAATGATTTATTTAAATAAGTAATATTGAGAAGTTTCAATTTGAAATAATAAATAATATTTTGTATAAAAAAGCAAAACATTTCTTATAAATTTACAATACAAATATCAAATGATGATCATTACAAGAGTCAGAATAACATGACAAATAAGGGCATGAGTTTGGAAACAGAGGCTTGGAAGTCCAGGCTCCAACATGTTCCTGTTTTGATGCCTTAGGGTAGCAATTCATAGTTATCCCCACTAAGCTTATTTTTTTCACCTTTGAAGTAGAAATTATAGTGATTTCACTGAAAGGACAGCTATGAAGTGTCATTGATCTATAGGAAATTGTCATTTCAGTACCTTACACACAATGAGCACATAAAATATTTTCATTATCATTTCAACACAATAATGTTATATAATAAAAACGTATTTACCATTTAAAATAGTCATGATGAAACAAATCTGAAATTACTATATCATACCTTGCTATTAAAATGAAAATATTAGAAGATCATAACTGTGAGACCTGCCTTACTATGGTTTCAGTAAGAGCATTTCCACATATTGAGACTTTAATGCAGACTGTTTTTGTTTGTCCTTTAGTCTCCACTGATTAGATAGTTTTTCAAACATGGATAAAGATACAAAGTTTTTTTTATAAAATTCAAATACAATCAGAGAAACTAAGGCATCAGTGAATGTAAAAAGATGCAAAATTTAGTGTTTTTAGAATATCAGAACATATCATTCATCCTGAAACAGCTCTTTGCATTTTTGGTCAATTTGTTAAAAGGTTAGGAATTTAGCTAATAAGCTTTTCTTTTCCTATTTTTTTTTAATTAAAAAATAGCTTTAAACAAATAATTCACCCATTTGGTAAAAATAATTTCTTGAAAACTTTTTGAGACTTATAGACCCAAGCAAATCAATGCTTCACTCTTTCAAAATTGCATGTGATGTAACTCACAGTTTCTTTGAGCTGTCCATAATGAGCCCCAGTATATTGAGGCAATGCCAAATGATTATATTAATTTATCTAGTATTAATTATCTAGTATTAATAGGGAAGTCCTGGAGCCACACTTGCAGCCATAAAAGTTAAGTTGTAAAAGTTACGTACTTTCAGTAAATTTATAGTGAGTTACCTCTATCTGATAAAAATAGAATTGAGTAGGAAGCCTTTATTGATGAAATAAGTATTGGATTGGGTCATGATATTAAGGGTGACCTTGGCCAAACTCCTGCAAGACCAGAAAACCAGTTATGTTACTGTTGATGGCTTTCCTTTTAAAACTTCTTAATCATCCAGACTGTACTCACAGTTGGTCAGTTTCTCCTAATAGCACCAATACTACTCTGAGAACTTGTAACTCTGGGCCTGGCCTGACTAAATCTCTGTCTGTGGAGGGCTCCTTCCATCATCCTGTCCTGAATGACCAATGTCGCCATCTGTTCTCTCAGCTTCCTTGGAGAGAACATGGATCTTGCAGTGATCTTAGAGAAACAGAGTATGGACAGATGAGTTCTCTACCCCAGTGTTCTCACCTTCTCCCTTTTCTTTGAATCTTCACTGTTTCCATTTCAAAAATCTGTTTTCTCTTTGCAATTCTTTATTAATGATAGGAATAAAAATACACCAATATACCCAGACAAAAGAAAAGTCTAAGATATTTCTACCTATCCTCTTCTCTCTATTATCATCCTACTTCTGCATTTCCATCCCCATCAAAACAATGCTATAAGTTATATCATCATAATTTCTGGTTGTTGGGAAACAATGGGGGAGTGTGGGACTGAGAGTGGGAAGATGTGTATGGAGATAAGAGAAAAACGTAAGTAAATTACAGTACATTGTCCTAAAATATATTCCCAATAATACATTTAAATTCAATGTACATTTCTATTCTTCCTCAGTGTCATACAATGTAAATATAATGTGAGCCAAATATGCAATTCTAATTTTAGTAGCTACATTAAAAATAAATAATTAAAATTAATATTAATAACATATTTTATTTAACATAATATATGCAAAACATTCTAGCTAATCAATATTAAAACATTATTAAAATAACTTATGCTTTTTTCTAACTTAGTCTTTGAAATCTGATACACATTTTACATTTATAGGGCATCTTAATTTGGATGCTTATTTTTCATTCAAATTATTTGATCTGTGTTTACATTTCATAAAATTTAAGGTTGAAACTATAGATTTTATACCTCAAGTTGTCTAAACATATTTAACAGTTTCCAAATAGATAAAATGGATTAACTTTTAAATTTAAATTTAAATTCACTTAAATCAGATAAAAATGTGGTTCCTCTTATACGAACCATATTTCAAGTGTTCAAAGTGTCTGTTGCCTACCATATTGGAAATTTCATCTCTGAATGTTTCTATTAAATAAAATGCATTTCTTGTAAGAAACCAAACTCCTTGATATCAGATCAATTGAATTCACAGGCACTCTGCCCACTTTTAATTATCAAATTTATTAATTTTCTTTACAATTCATTTCTATTTACAATGCAAAAATCCTAAATTTGCTCCATCAATTATTTATGACTTATACCAATTACTCTACTTTGCATGGTTGTACAAACACACAAATACCTTCGGTGGTTTAGGTCAATTTAAATATCAGATCTTAGTCACCCTCTCTTGTCCTCTAATTTGTTTTCAAGGCATAATTTAAAAAGCATTTTTCTTATTGGCAACCTTTCTTTGTTTCTACGATTTTTATTTTGCTATTGTATTCTATACCTCTGTCAGTCAACAATTGAGCTACAGGGAGAACAGATTAAGAAAGATGGTTTAACAAATATGTAATTTCTACCATAATATTTCTGATCAGACTTACTATCTCACTTTTGGAACTTGTTTACCATAAATGATGAAATAACACTTTGAGATAAAATTCCAAATCTGATTGCAAACATCAAGTGCATGCTGGCAAATAAATATGTGGGAGTACTAGTAATACAATAGGCTGTTTAAATTCTACAAATTAAATTAAGGAATCATCTCATAGCAACATACCACACAAAACAACCACTGGACTGCACAAAATAGAAAAGGAAATCAATTATGATTCAATAATGCCACTTTCCCAATCAGTTAGAAATTAACAAAAGTGCCTTGTTTACAGGGAGTATGATGGCATAATTTTCTGACAGTTTTTCATCTGTGAATATTAAGCATTGTTTGTTTAATTATGAAGCAATGTACAGCAACCAAAATCATCTGAGGGAGAAATATATTCATTTTTTCTAGAAACACTAAAAATATCTCAAAGCATTTTTTATTACTTTGAAGTTGTTCACTTGTAAATGTACATTGACACATTTTCTAACTTTTATAGATACTTTACATGTAAGGTGGAATCAAGGAAATGAAATTAATTGCCATGATTGTTACGACTTTTGGCAAAATGATTTTATAAGAAATTCTATTATCTGTCTGCCATTAGTCTAGAAAAGAATACAGTCTTGTCAATAAGAAGGCTTTTGTCTATGTTCAACAAGCCTCTTCCATAAGAAAAGCCTTTATACTAATTCCGATTTTAATGGATTTGAGAAAAAATTGAGAAAGTCAAGAAGTTGTAATTCTGTTTGAATTTTTCAAAAGCATTCCTTTTATATGTCTGACTTAATTAACAATGCATTTATTCATCTTTTTATATTAGCCACTATTAAATTTTTCTCTTAATACCATGTAATTTCATTACAAACCTAAAGCGTTTGCTTCTGTGCCTGGTTAGGTTAGCTTGTTAAATCAGAGTGTTAATGCAACCAATTACATAGATTTGAATATTTTATTTCCTGTTTGTCTCCCTTTAATGGTGACAGACTAAGACTCTCATTCAAACAGTTATATTGTAAATGCTTACCTTGACTACAAACTGGTACCTCATGAGAGAATGTCATCCTGTAGAGGCCACAACCATACGTAGATGACTGGGATATTTATCAATCACCCAGAGGTTTGTTCACACTCAAACCGCAGGGCTAATAGATCCTGGTTGTAGTCTATGGGGAGCTTTGGACGAGTTGTGTGTGAGACCACACTGCTTCCGTGCCTGGCATTGCATGTGTTTAGAGGTGAATACCGGTGCTCATATCCTTACTGATCACTGGGTTTTCACCTCTCTGTCTACCTTAGTTTAGTGTGAACTATACTACTGTTCTCCCTTCTAAGGCTCCATTTCCTGATTCCTAATTCTTAGTTCAGTTTTCTGCCTATTTTGGAGCTATGCTTCAAAAAGCAGTCCAAATATCTAAGAGGCTTTATTTAGATGAGGAAACCCATTTCTGGTAGGTAGTTTCAATGAATACCCACTCATTCAGATTTGACCAACCGTTCTTCCTCTTTATACTTCTCTCTCTCCTTTCCAGGGACCCAATACCAGAAGTACTCAGCATGCCTCTTTTCTAAACCACTGTGAGAGGAAGAGAAATTCTATAGATAGATTAGTAATTCACTCCAACAGTGTGGATGATATTTCCACAAACATTAGACTTAGATAAAACTAAAATTGAATCATGTTAATTTTATTGCTTTCTCGGTATGCAACCTTGAACAAGTAAGTTTAATTCTCTAAGTCCCAGGATTTACATCTCTGAAATTGTAATAATGATAGCTATTCACAAACTTACTTTGAAGTATAAAGAAAGAATATACACGAAACAATTACAGGGATGCTTCACACATTATGAAGGTTCAATGTAATTATTTACCAACTTAATGGTAAATAATATTTTTACCATGTATAAAAAGAAAATTATTTTCTATGAAATAAAATTGATTTGGTCTTCATTCTCCTGAAGTTCTATATAAGTTTGTGTGTAAGAAGTTCTAAATCATTTGCATATAAGATCAGAAATCTTTCATTCCATTTCTGTTCTGTATATTTTATTTTATTTATGGTGAATCAGAAAACACTCAAATATTTTTAAGGTTTGATTTGGTGATAGAAATTACACTAATGAATTAACTATATTATGTCAAAGGTATACCATCTGTATCTATTATATTTTAAAAATATTATATGACCCATGGCATATTTGGATAATTATACAAATAAACTACTAAGGTGTAGTTTTGTCTCAGATTGTCCATTTTGCCTCATTATACAGTCAATCCATATGAAATACCTTATAATTTGGTATTTTCAAAAGATAACAGAAGCATAATACAAATATAATTGATTTCAACCATTTTTTCCTAACTTTAAGTACCAAGAAAAAAATAGAGTTCTTAAAATGCCATAATAAAAGAGTCACAAAATATATTTCTGAATTTATTTTAAATTTTTATAGGCATTTTTCTTTGGAGAATTTAATTTGTGTAAGTAACAGTTATGATCTATCACCTTTACCTTTAAAACTGTCCAGTGAAAATAAAATGTGTTACAAACCTCTTACAGTTAAATTATGTAGTTGTCATTTGGACTGTAAAGTAACTTTCTGTTGTCTCAAATCCAACTTGATTTACTGTTTTAATGTTTGATTTTCTTTTCTGTCAGATAAAAACAACAGTAGACATTGATGAATGTACTTCCAAGCCCTGTAAAAACTGAGGTGTGGGATTTCACTATAATTGCATGCCAAGTAAATAATCAGATATTTATATATTTTAGAACTATCAAATGAATTTTCATTTCAAATGAAATTTTTCAACTCACTAGAGGTTAGAACTGATGTGTTAACAATTCTCTAAGAGTTGATATGATTTCTCCTTAGAAATATTAGGCTTTGAAAGTCATATTTTATCTTACCAGGTATTTTTTTAACACAAATATATATCATAAGATGCAAGAACTAGAGTTCTGTACAAGTGCTATCATAAGAGCATTTGGAACTAAAACTAAGACTGACACAATAATTTGTAGGAAATTCACTGTAAACACCTAACAGTGTAATTCTATGAGGTTATCTAAAACTTTAATCTGAATCTCCTCAGAGATTATTAATAAAATGTTTGTTTTTCTACTTTATTCTTTAAAAACTTTTTAGTAAATCTAAAACTATAAAGAAAAACACAAATTAGTAAATATATTTATTGTCTTGAATTGTTTAAAAAGTAGTTGATATATAACTAAAATAAAATATTTGATAAAAATGTAAAGTAGTTTTATTTTAAACTGTTGGCAATATTAAAACCATTTAATATGAGTGAATACATGTGGTCAGTGTTTTGCTAAATCATAAAATCTTTGAATTGTAGAAGTGGGTAGAATACTAAACCCTCTGTTTTCAATAAATGTACCCAAATTCCTGGTAGGATGCAAACATCATCTAATAGCTTCAAGAATGCTCAAAACAGTGACTAAGAACTCATGTTCTCAACTTATAAGTCCTCCTACAAATATGCTGAATATAACAAGAAGATTGGGTGAGAACCCAAACATGAAATGAAAATTATATACATTTTATTAGGCAGTGATTTGTAGTATAATTATACACAATGACTACTTTCATTATGTCATGTGATTTTAACACCACTTTAACTTGTTTCTTTGTAAGAAATTACTGAAACTCTTAGCCAATGTGCCTTAGTTATTGAAGTAGTCTTGCCTAAGCATTTCTTCTGATTTTGCAGGCATTGAAGTCCCACCCCTTATCTTTGGTGAAACACATGTCAGTCTACCTGGTCGTATTTCTCTCTTTAGAGGCCTGTCTTTACCTGGCCCAGCAGGCAATTATATTCCTACATACTTTCTCATTTAAAAACTTCTCCAAAAAGTTACTTAACCTCACAAAGCAATCTCTCTGTTGGCTTCTTTCATTTCTCTGTTCTGATCTGTTACTCTGTTTGCTATAGTGGTATTGCTACCTTTTGCTACCTTTTGTGCTCGCTTCCTCACTGCAACAAAGATGAATGATATTATGCAATCCCACTTTTATGAGGTAGGTCCTGATTTAAATGGAACCTGAAAATGATTTAACAGTGCTCTTTTGTAAAATTATTAAACCATCATTTGGCAGTAGCCACTCAGAGATGGTCATATTTAATAACATTTTGCCACCATGGTCTCTCCAAGGTCTCAACAAGACCTTGAGTAGAAGCAGACATGATTATCATTCAGTGTGAAAGGCAGGGCTGTATGAAATTCACTCAGGAAAATAATTTGGGAGATGCAATACAAGCAAAAAAAAAAAACAATGCTGTACCTGCCACAACCCTGAGACTTCTATGTTGGCTGAACAATGCGAACAAGAGAAGAATAATTACAGATGTCAGGACCAGTACTCCTGACTTTTATAGAATCACTTTGTTGCTTTTATTGCTTTAATTTTTTCATATGTTTTACCAAGTGTTCATTTCTAGGCAACATTGTTTAAATGTGCCCATTTATAAAAGATGCTTTTAAGTATATTGCAAAGTTCAATTTCTTTTTTTTTTTTTTTTTTGAGACAGAGTCTCGCTTTGTTGCCCGGGCTAGGGTGAGTGCCGTGGCGTCAGTCTAGCTCACAGCAACCTCAAACTCCTGGGCTTAAGCGATCCTACTGCCTCAGCCTCCCGAGTAGCTGGGACTACAGGCATGCGCCACCATGCCCGGCTAATTTTTTGTATATATATATATTTTAGTTGTCCATATAATTTCTTTCTATTTTTAGTAGAGATGGGGTCTCGCTCTTGCTCAGGCTGGGCAAAGTTCAATTTCTTCATTATTCTAGAACTATCAATTCAAATTCAGGATTATATAATCTTATATTTAACCTCTTGTATAGCATCTTCTCTTCTGTATTAAAATCTTAGTCCCAAGAATACAAGAAACAACAAAATCAGAATATCTTTTTATCATTACTCATTTATTTCATCCCACAGTGCAGGTATAACAAAAATACTAACAAAAATTATGATCAGTATAATCACTGATAATATTTTAAATTTTGTTCATAAATTCTCCTTATTTCTGCTCTACTTTTTGTATTAGATCTCCCTATTCTGAGCTTATTGGCATTATATAAAATATACTTTTCTTTGTATCCTTCATTTAGTTTTGGTTCTACAAGTAAATATATGTGTAATGCTTACCACTTGTTCCAATGTTGATGTCTGTCTAGTTATTTTGGTTGTCTAAAGTTTATTCTCTAGGAGATCCTTCAGGGCGGGCTCATGAGAATGATAATTCTTGCATTTTTGTATGTTGATAATCATAAATCTGTGCACTTTTATACTTGAAATTCAGTTTTGTTTGATGTAAAATCTTTGGCTCACATTTTCTCTTTCTTTCTTAAATATTGTAAATATTCTCAAGAATTTAACTATTCCTCTGGGGGGTGTATAATGTGTTGTTGCTGGAAAATGTGATGTTAATGTATTTATTTATTTAATTTTTAGAGATGAGGTCTCTCTGTGTTGCTCAGGCTGATCTCAATTTCCTGGGCTCTAGTGATCCTCCCATCTCAGTCTCTTGAGTAGCTGCGACTACAGGTGTGCACCACTGTGCCTGGCTGATGTTAATTTAATTTTCTTTCCATTGTAAATCACTTGGTGCTTTTTTTCTGCTACATGCATTTTTATTACATTTTTACTAGAATATGTTTGTCATTGATTATTATGTCTATATTTTCTGTAATTTTTTTCATGTAGTTTCAAAAAATTTTCCTTTTAAGGAAAGTTTTCTTTAATTATATTTTTAAATGTTTGTCCATATTCTTAATTTTTTTTTAAAGGAAACCTTTAATTCATACATTGAATCTTTTTGTGTAATTTCAATATTTTTCCATTTTTCTTAAGTCCTTTTTATCTCTTAATTTCCATTTATTTGATTTTTACTTTTTAATCTTCTAAATATATTAAGTAATTATCTATTGTATCCATTCTTTGTTATGTTCTTTTTGGTTTAATCTTAAAAACATTTCTGAAGTGTTTTCTTTTTCTGATTTTTTCATAGTTCTATAACCTCATTACTGAGTTTTTCTAATTTATATGTATTTTGTACTTTCATAGCTTATATTATTTTCTTAAATATTTTAGCTTATTTTGAAATAATATATTTGCAGATACGATTTAATTTTTTGACAATAGTTTTCTCATTTGCTTTCATTATTTAGAAACTTTGTAAGAACATTATTTCTCATTTTTTAATAACTTTGTTGGAATTGATCTTGATAATTTCTGTTGCTCATTTTCATATATTAATATTCTTTTTTGATGTTTAGAAAGATGTAATTCAGGGTAGCTTTCTTCACTTCACAGGGCTCCCTGTTTGTTTCTTTTTTTTTTTTTTTTCCTTCCTCTTTTTGGTAATTTTTCCAGTTGGCTGGCTTGCTAAGATGTCCTTGATCTGTTCCCCTCTCGCACTCTTGTCTAGTCTTCTCTTTTCTCAACCTCTATTTTCCCTGTCTTGCTCAATTTCTGTTCCACTTCCAGCAGTTTCTCCCAAGTATGAGGCCCTCTTTTGGAAGACAGCTGAGGCAGTGACTTTATAGGGCACACTACTCTGAAGACATTTTGGCAGTTCTTCCCTGGTACCTACACATTATATTAGTAGACAAAACCTTCCTGAGCTTCACTATTTACCTTAGTCCATTCTGTGCTTAGAATACCTAAGACTGTGTAATTTATAAAGAACAGAAATTTGTCCTCTCTCTGTCTGGAGGCTGGGAAGTCCAAGATCAAGGCACTAGCAGGTTCAGTCTCTGGAGAGGAGGAACACTGTGTCCTCACATGGCAGAAGGTCAAAGGACAAAAAGGGATGAACATCCTCAGCAAGCCCGTTATAATGGCATTAATCCATTCAGGAAGGTGGAGCCCTCATGACTTAAACACGTCTCAAAAGGCTTTACCTCCCAATACTATAGCATTGGGGATTAAGTTTCCAGTGTGTGGGGAACAAATTTAAGCCATAGCACTGATGTTCTCAAGTTGGTTTACGGTGCTATCTAGTGAATACTTGGTATCTACCTTGGAATTCTCTCGTCTTCAAGTCAATAAAATGCCACATCACTTCCATTCGTTATCACTTGAATAGATATATGTGACACATAGTTCTTAGATCTTGTGGATAATTTTAGAGCTTCTGTTGGGGTGTGTTTATGTGCATATGTATTTATGGGGGTACCATAATTTTGTTCTAAATGCCATTTTTAAGTTTTTCTTTCATTATCTAGTTGATCTATCTGTTATTGGGTGGGCATTCAGAGAAATCTAAAACCCATCCCAGCACTCCCATCATTTTTAACCAGAATTCCATTCCTAATATGGAATATTACCATTCTGATAATTTAGAAATATGTTGATGCATTTTGTCTTTGGATGTATATTCCAAATACCTTTCCTGACATTGAATAGACAGAAAATAAAAAAATTTATATAGGGTAGTTTATATATTAATAACTCTTTTGCTCTCTAGAGTGACTATAATTTGTTTTTATTCTTTTAAATAAATATTTTGTTTCTTTCTAAATTATTTTATACATTTTAGCTAGTGATAACTACTTTATATTTTTAACCATAATCCATTCAAAATATATTTTTAAATGTGGCTTTGATAAAGACTTCTTTATAATGAAAAACTAACACATTTCTAACATTGATAAATGAATGGCTGTTTATTTACATACACCCTAAAGAAGAGAGCTCTTAAGAGACAGTAAATGTCATTTCATCCATAAATTGTGAAATAAAGAAGTGACAAGTATATACATAGGTAATTTCTCAGTAATTTAGAACACCATTCATTTTAACATTATTATTTGTTTTATCCCTATCACTACATTATACATTTTAACATATTTATGAGTCATGAATGGTGAGAGAATTAAAAATTGAACAACAGGGAAAAGTATTCTGCTTATAGTTAAGGGAGAGATACAAACAAGTAAACTGAAACATAGAACAGGGTGATGTCATGAGATGCAAAAAAATTACAGGGAGTATAAAGGACACAAAGGAGAATATAATCCACATTTGCCTCCACAGAAAGAGATTCTTTAATGTGTGTCTCATCTACACTAGGTTATAGACAGGAATAGGAATTGTCCAGAATGCCAGTAAACCATTTATGACTAAGGAAATAGCATTAGCAAACTCTATTAATAAGGGGGGGGGAATAATACTGTAGGAGATTCAGAGAAGGTTGTTATGAGTAGAGTCTAATAGTGAGTGTATGTGTGTGTGTTTGTGTGTAATTCCTAAGTGTGGATGAAGAAGGAGCAACAAGACATAAGGCTGGAGCCCTAACTGGAGTGAAGATGATCTAAAACCTTACAAAATATGTTAAGGGGTCCAAACTTTCAACCTAAAAGAAATGAAGACATGTGTGAGAACTTTACATTGCCTAACATGATGCTCATATTTTCTTTTTGGGAAAGATAAGTTTGGCTTCAGGATGAAGAATGCAAATTGGCAGGTGGATAAGCCCCATGACAGAGAGGGGACTTGGGAAGCAGTTTTAATAATCCTGGAGAGACTGATGTCAGTCAGTACTAAGTAGTTGCATTGGTGAAGGGAGAGTGGATGTATCAGATGGTATTTAGGAATTATTCTAACCACATGCTTCTGCTGAAATAAAAGGAGATGAAATTACTGGACATGTTAATCATTTGGGTTTAATTAGTGAAAGTGAGATTCTGAGGGTAAATGTCAGGTTTCTAACTGGAGCATCTGGATAGAGCTAGTGTTATTTACTGAGAAACAGGATTAACAATCAAACATTTGATGAGTTAGATAAAATTTCAGTTTGGAAAATTTTGAATCTGATGTGTTTATGGGACACCCGGATTATTTTCCAACACTATTTGGATATTTCAGTTTAAGGAGAGACTTGGAAGCACAGAAGACAAATACGAGCTAATGACATTAAGTTGGAGTCATTCACCTAAAAAATGAACATAAAAACCAGTATAAGATATGAATTTACTCAAGGAATGCATGAAGATTGAGAAAAGGGGCCCATGACAGAAGCTAAGGCATGCCAATATTAAAGATGTGAGTAGAAAATGGAAAGCTATATCAGGACACACATAAAGCAAAAGAGAAAAATCAATGAGAGTTATAGCCAAAAGAAGAGTATATGTAAATAAGATACAGAAATCTACACTAAAAAATACTATCTCAATATTATGTAAGACACAGACCCCAAAATGAGAAATTAGACTTGCCTTTAATGATGAGGTCTTGTAACATTGGCAAAAAACATTTTCTGTCGAGGAACGGGGAAGAAGTTATTTGTTCTGTGACTGAAATTGAGTAGGCATACAGAAATGAAGAAAAGCAATATAGGTTAAATCTTTGAAGAAACTTAGCATCAAAGAGAGGGAGAGAGAAAAAGTTGGAAAATGGTATAAGATGGAGGTTTCTATTTTATATTACTTTAGGTAGAAAAGGTTAGAATATTTTTAAATGCTTACCAAAGAAGAAAATAAAGGGGAAGTTTGAAGATAAAATAGATAGGGAAAGAGATGTTGGAGCCCCCAAAACTGTAAGCTTAGGTAACAGACACATGTGTAGGACTGATATCACTTTCTTTAGAAAAAAAAAAGAATACGAAAAATATAGGAGAAAATGTGTGTAAACATGAAGATTAATGGTCTTGAATTTGATGGCGTTCTTCTTAGCTGTTCTGTCTGTGAGATAAAAAGTTAGATCATCTCTTGAAAGGATGATGTATGCTAGCAAGATTAGAGATTTGAGGAGTGTAGAGAAATTTAAAAGTGTAGTAAGGTATCTAATAAGGGTTAGCATAAGAATTTTATAGATACTGGAGAGGGTGGCTTATAAACAGAAAATTTAATTATTGCATTAATTCAAAGCAATGCTTTTTAACATTTTTTTTTTTTTACATCAGTGTGCTGGTAAAAATTGTTAACGTTTTATGATATCTTGTATAACTGACAAGGCTCCTCAAGGGCAGGTAGCTGGCCTACAATATCTAGAAATTGCCACCTGGCCCAAGACTAAAGAGATCAATAATCTAGGCTCACCTAGAACCCATGCATTGACACATTAACACATGGATGAGAAACTATGACCAAGCTCTCCTTTCCTGGTGGGTGTCACTAAAGAATATAGCAAGGACAAAATATTTGTAAGAGAGCAGTTTCCTGGAATAAAAGAAAAAAGGCTACAAAGTGTCTGGGGGCCAAAGTAAAAGTGTAATGGGAGAAACTGAGAATGGGCAACAAGGATAGATGATGGAGGTCACGAATGATTAGCTGAGTAACAATGTATCAGCAGAAGGTTTGTATTTATTATTTGAGAAATAGAATAGTATGATGGTGAGGGCCATGGGAGGGTTTGATGTGGATTGGATTTCCTTAACATTCTACTCTATTAGAAGATAGAACGTTAAGGAAATGAGAAATGCACTGATTTCAAGGGTGGTCTAAATGAGTGTTGGCGTTAACCAAGATTACGGAGTTAGAATTAAAAAAGATCTCAGGCAATAAAATCTTTAGTATAAAAGAGAAAAGTTTCTAAGAGTAGGAGAAACGCAGTGGAAGTGTAGGATGAGAGTATTATCATTTATAATTAGTCTTAACAATACAATGAGTTTTGCAAGAATAGGGATTAATGGCCAGGAAATAACAGTGTGAAGTGTGACCTGAGAATATTAAACCTAGGTTCACACCCCGAACTTCCTAGCTTGTGGTGAAATTAACAGTCACCTCTTTATGAAGCATATGCCTTAACTGAAACTGTGATTAAAGTATTAGTTGACTCTATGGTAATTTTAAAATATGTAAATAACATAAGATATTAAAAGTGTTAATAACAGGCAGCAAAATATTTTTTAAAAAACCTGGTAAATTTAGAAGGAAAGAATCTTCTGTCTGTCATGGTACTCTTGTACTATCCTGTTGATGTGTGGACAGTTTCATGCCACGGTGGATATGATCTGGCATAGGAATATTATAATGATGCTACTCTTCAGAAATCTCTTTACTACTTTCAGTAGTCAATCGCTTTTGCTAGTTAATAAGTGTGTATATTACGTTTTCCCCATTCAAATTATTAATGTAGTTTCTGTCTCCCATCTAAACCCTGACCAATATACCCATTGATTTCTAGTTGTCACAGTATTTCATGCATTCTAAAGCACACTTTATGCTTTTCTTCACATTTTATCATTTCTAAAACCAGAGAACCAACAATTAATGGTGTACTTATCAAATGTGTTCAATATGATATCAATTCTATTTCATTATATATGATGAGTCGTTTTTCTGCTTTAATCTCTTTCCTAGACTCCAAATTTTAGAGACCAAAGAAGTACAATTATTTAATTACGTCCAGATATTCAAAAAGAATATCCTTCCTTGGGTCTAGACATATATATTTTAAATCTTGATTTTAAAAAATGACTTGCTGGGGGACTTTAGATTAGTATAGAAATTGAAATTTACAACCTAATTCTCCACATATTTCTCTTTATCCCTTTTGGGATATAGTTAACTTTCTCTTTTCTCATTGTCTACTCTCCTTTCTTCACTCTGATCCGACAGACATAGGTCATTAAGGTTAGTGTAATAGAAGTAGATATCTTAACTCTTGGAAATGTATTGCCATTTTCTTCCTAATAAGGCCATTTTCATACAAGTAGAATTAGGAAATAGACCATGAACTTTCTTTATTCTGTCCTTTCAGAAATAAGAATTCTACATGCTAAATATGGCTTATCACATTCAGATGATCAGTCCCATTTGATATTCTTCCATAGTTAAGCAGATATCTCATAGCCCATCTCCCAATTGTTGCATGCACAGTATTTCATTAGTATCCTCACAGTGCAATGTGTAACTATATGTGAATGAATAAATACTTTGACTGCAGTGAGATTAGTATATGATTAGCAAGTGTCTACTAAGAAAGGAACTGATTTGAAAGCATAAAATCTAACCAATTTAGATAGGTTCCCTGATGAATTCAAGCTTGAACCAATTTGTAGTCAGTCTTTTGAATGTGTTGTAATTTTGACTAAAAACTGAGACAAGATTATTTCTGTAAATCTAATATCTCCTTTCTGAAGCACTCTCTGATATAAAGTCTGTTGTACCGTGAAATAGGTCTGTTGTACTTTTCTTTTCAACTCTGATGACATGCCTAATAAACTCCTGCTGCATTATACAGAAAAAAATATTCATTTCGGAGACTGAGCAGTACTGGAAAATGGGTTTCCATATTGTTATTCCACCTGATAGACTATTAGGAAATCTGCAAGTGTATAATTACCAGGAGTAATCTCGTTATTACCAATTGTTCATAACCTGAAAATAGGTTCAAAATTGCTAAAGGAACAATCAAGAGATAATTTTTAACATTTATTTGACTCAGCTCTGAGAAACTTAACATACTTTCACCAACTTAATTTTATCAATTTGAATAACAATAGCGATGTTTGGACAGTGACAAGTAGTAAATTTTAATTAAGAAATTGAACTTATTTTATTAACCATCCATTGATATGAGGAGCTTTTGTGGGATCAAGAATAAAAAGACTTGTAACTAACTGAAACTCAGATTCAGTGCATTTGAAAATGCCATCCCATCAACAAGCAACATGTTCTTAGCTTCTTTGCTTTCTGGTTGCCATTGAATTAATTAAACCGAGACATTCAAACAAAAACTAAAGATAATCCTTATGCTTATTTTGCAGTAATGCCATTAAATTTTATATCTCTATAAATACTCCAAAGAGCCAATGCAATTGACACTTACTGGAGAAGTGTTCATAGGAATGACCCTAGAAAAAGAAGGTAGGAAGAGTGGGGATTGAAAACTAAAATGTGACATATTTTTCTATGTCTTGTCAAAAATAGAAGTTTATAAGGCCAGTTGCTCGTTCTAAAAGTTTCCTACACATGTGTGGCAATAACGTAAAAAGGAATCACTATAAATCTGATTTTGTGTCTTCTCATTTAAAAGTTGTTGCTTTCCCAGACAAATGACTTTTAAGTAAGTAGATTCTGTGATTTGATTTTCAAGACTGGGGGGAAAAAAAAAAAGTTTAATCAGCATAAACCAATTAGCAGCTTAGAATTTGGGAAGTAAATATTTCTAGTCAACAAAATGTTATCATAGTTATGAGAAAAATTTCAGTTTATAAGAGTCCTTGTGATGATTTTATTGTGTCATGCCATATTTTTTTTTTTTTTTCATCTTGTTATGGGGGATACAGAATTTCAGGTTACATACGTTGCTCCTGTTCCGCCTTTCCCCCCAAGCCAGAGCTCCAGACGTGTCTGTTCCCCAGGTCGTGCGCATTGCACCCGTCATGCCATATTTTTATACATGCCTATTAGTTTCCACCTTCTCTATAAACTCATGCTCCCCATCATGTTATTGAATGAATACCTGCAAGCTCAGGGTGTCTAGACTCTTGGTCAAAAAGAAATAGGCCCAGGGGCTTCCAAGTAGCTTATTCACACAGAGAATGCAGTCTCAAATCAGCCTGCTGCTTCCATGCCTAGTGTCTGGGTTTGCAGTGGAGTCTGTTTGCGGATATTAAGATGAAGCAGCTGCCTTTCTGTTAAACTCTCCATGTACGAGCTATTGCGTCCCTTTGAGATCTCAGGTATTGGCTTTCCAGCTTTCAGTACACGGCCTGAGTACATCATTTTTCCAGTTCATGTACAGAGATCTATAACTGTTCCAGACTTTACTGTGGAGGGAATAGAGGGCAAGTCTATTTCTGATATCACAGAAACATAGACCATGCTTAGATTTATTGAGTATGTGAGTGCTTGAACTAAGAAATAATTGTCAGTCTACAGTTGCTGCAAAGAGAAGAAAAAAAGAAAAAAAAAAAAATAGTGCTCATTTTCTTCCTGAGTTTGAACTGAAGTATAAATAATGTTGTATCCGTCCAACAGAGAAACAAAATATCAAATTAGTTAATGATAATGTCTAGTAGGATATAGCTTAGTGTGAAATCCAAACAGGTATATCTCGGTCTGCAGATCAGAATACTTAGGTTGCTATCTCCTACCAGTGCCAGTGGCAAAGGCAAGATGCAGAGATTAACTCTCTTGACAACTGCACCTTTGAAAGATTAGCTCTACTGTAAACTAAGAACTCTGAACCAATGGCTATTTCACACCATCCAGGTAACAAACACACTGTGCCATTTATGGGAAGAAGTAATGGGAGTGGCAAAAGGCTAAGAGTTTTAAGACAAAGTTATCTAAATGGAAACTAAGCATGGAAGAGAAGAGACATTTCCTTTAACTTTAGGTTTCTACTTCATTTAAGTACATTACTGGTGGAAGTATTGCCTTTCTCCCAGAAGGCTTGAATCAGGCCTCTTGGTCATTAACTCTGACCCGGGCTGTAAGTAAAACAACTACTGCCCTGACTTGGTTTGTAATTATAGGACCTTTTTCTTCTTTTCTGGCCAGATTCTACATTATAATTTCCACACAGAAATGGTACTGACTACCCTAATATTTTCTTTTCTGCTTAAGAAATCACACACACCATGCTACACAGTGAAATTTTTGTTTATAATAAGTTTAGTTACATTTTAAAATTACTGCTGACCATTCACAAACCAAAATATACATAAGAAGGAATTTGATATTGATCAAACAAATTCAGCAGGAGAAACAGTAGCTTTAGCCTCTATATTAATAATTAATGACCAGATTTAACAATGCTGTCATTAATAAGCATTGCTAAAGATTTAAAGCCATTTATATATAATTTCATAAAAAATTCTAAAATCTATGAATTAAGTTATTATATCCTAAATTTTTCTTTGTTTTATGTATTACCACCTGGTTATATTTCCGTGTAATCTTTATATACTGTTAAAGGACTCTGCCTTTCAGGAATTCATTAATTAACTCAAAATATTTCATGTGGTCCGACCTTGTACCAGACACTGTTTCACTGATGGGGAAACAATTAATGATAGAACAAAGGTCTTTGCTTTATGAAGCCAATTTTCCAGTGGAAGGAAAACCAAATAAATAAAAATAGCAAATGCACACATATCTGTGTGTGTCTAATGATAAATTCTATAAAATAGGGTGACTTGGAAGAATGACTGGATAGTAACCATAAATCTCTTTTGAGAAGTTTCCATTTACACCAAAATCTGAATAAGAAGGAACTATCCAGAAAAAAAAAAAAAAAAGAGCTTTTCAGGAGTAAAGGGCTGCTACTGCAAGACACTCAGGTAAAAATGTTTGGTGTGTTAGGAATCTAGAGAAGTCCATTATGGCTGGAAAATAAGTGAGGAAGAAAGTAGTAGCATGAGCTGTGAACTTAAAGGTTGTCAGAGGCCGTATCATATAAGGCAAAGAGTTTGGATTCTATGTGAAGTACTACCAGATGCCATCGTACTGGATTTATATACCCTAATTATATTATTATTGTTTTCAATCACTCTGGATGTGATGTGGGCTGCAGTAGATGAGGGTGAAAGCAGTAAAAGCAGTGAAAACAACTCTTGGGGAAGGGATAATTATGCCAGACCAGAATATTAATAATGGCAATAGAGATAAATAGACAGATTTGGGATATTTTCATAGGTAAAGTTGCCAGGATTTGCTGATAATTCAGCAAGGGTAAGGAAGAAAACGAATACTTCTTAGGTTTTGTAATTTATCATAGCTAATAAGGTAAAATAAAAGTAGAGCTGCTTAGAGTTTTGTTTGCCCAGGTTGAATTTGATTTGCCTGGCAGATATCCAAGTGGTGTTGCCAACTAATATTTAATTAGGCATTCAAGCCTAAAGTTCCAGTCAGGACTGAAGAAAGTTTGATTTGAGAGTTGTTATAGAGATCATGATATGGTTGATATTTCTATAAATCAATTGATGGTTTCAATTATGTGACTTAGGTATTAGGTAGAAAAATATATTTTTGAATGAAAGAATAAAATAAAATCAATACCTAAGGGAGAGAAGAGAATTTCAGGATTTAGGGCAAACCACAAAAGAATAAGGAGTAAAAACCGGAAGACACAGAGTGAAGACAGCATAGAACGTTTGAGATACTATGTATGAAGCAGAGTTCTGGTCATTTGCATGCTTTTTGGTCAGTGGATCATTCCTACACTATGGTTCCTGTGAGGAAAAACCTGTCTCTGTGTGATTTTAGTTCAGACAATGCAAGCAATTGAAGAAAGATGAGGAAGTAAATATCATCAAAAAATATATTACAAGCCAGTTAAGACCAGGTTATGGTGGCTCACACCTATAATCCTACCATTTTGGAAGGTCAAGGAAGGAGGATCACTTGAGGCCAGAAATTTGAGACCGGCCTGAACAACATAGTGAGACCCAATCTCTACAAAAAATAAAAAAATTTAGCCAGGCATGGTGAGCTGAAGCAGGAGAATCACTTGAGTCCAGGAGTTTGAGGTTTCAATGAGCTGTGATGACACCACTGCACTATAGCCCTGTTTCTTAAAGAAAAAAAAAAAGCATGACAAGAAAAACATGTAAATATGTTTGTTTTAGGCATAATTGAAATACAGACTTAGAAATATATTAGTAAGAAAAATTAAGGTTAATAAAAATACCTATAATTTATTTTAAGATAAGGTAGATAATGTGTCAATCTAGGTTCATCAGTTGTCACAAATGTACCCACTCTGGTGGGAGATGTTGGTAACAAGAGAGACTATGCATGCATGCAGGCAGGAGCTGTATGGGAAATCTCTGTACCTTCTGCTCAGTATTGCTGTGAACATAAAACTGCTCTAAAAAATAAAGTCTATTTAAAAATATTACGAGATGTAAAATGCTTGATTATTTAATTTGTCTATCCAGAAACTCAGAAACCGAAAAGATGCATGAATGCTATTTTATTGAATGTATTCAAACTACTTATACTTAATAATTTATTTGTCAAACAAGTGGAGACTTTACTACAGTTCACTGAATCAAATCGAAATCTCATTTAAATTCAGTCTACATTTTGGCAATAAAAGCTCTAAAATCATATACTTGTACACCTTAAATGCAGCCTATTGTTGCCAAATCATGTGGAACATAATCTGAAATTGAAAAGAGTCAATCGCAAATTCTGTTTCTGGCAATCTTTATGATATTCATTATATCGCTTGGAATTTTAGTGTTTTGTTAATGATTTGTCCTAAAGAGGATTGAAAATGATTACCTGTCCTTTACAGATACGATATCATTGCCATTTATGTGCATTCAGTCACTGTTCGTTTTTAATTCATTTAAGAAATATTTCTTGAACCAATATGTGACAATAACTATTCTAAGTGCCATGGATACTAGAATAATGAATTATTTTCCTTTTATACATATACTTTTTCAGGGGGAAAAATATATAGATAAGCAACTGACTGCAGGGGAAGGTGTAAACACTACAGAAGTTTGAAATGACTATCTGTGCCTGGAAATACTTGGCGGAGGCGACCTCAGGTGATCTTTGATCAAAGCTTTAAAAGGAACCAGGTATTCCCAGGCAAAAATCACAGGCATTTAAAAATTTGAAGTTGCTAAGAGCAGAGGGTACACAGAAAAAGGGCAAGAGAAGAGAGAAAAGACCGGCAGGTAGGCCAGGTGCAAGTCTTGCTGTTCCCTTAGAATATGCTGTGAGCTTTTTGCATCATCCTCTAAGTCAGTACTTTCCCAGCTAGAGCCCTATACCTAGGGTATTAATGTAAGGCTTAGTGAAAATCACAAGAGTGATTGAAGCATCATCTTGGACTGTCAAGTTTCCATACAGGTTTATATGTATTGTGGTATGGAATGAAATATATATTAGCAAGAATAAAAAAGGGTGTAAAATTCAAGATATGCATGAATTTTAAAATTAAAGTGTCAAATTTTAAAAACAAAACCAAAAGCAGATAAATGCTTTACTTGTGGGTATCTTATCAAACCATACTGGTGTCTCAGACCATAAATTCTCTATCCTCATTAGTTAAAGACTGCTTTAGTAAATGGCTGGGAAATACAGATGAGGAGTACAAAGCAATTGAAGGCTGAAATTGTTAGGTATTTCATCAGATTTGTCTTTTAGAAACACAAGCTGGTGGCACTGTGGCATTCAGTTTGAGCAGGGGAAACTGGGATCAGAGAACTGAGAGACATATTTAAGAACAGCAGCCTAGACGGGGACAGGGTGATTGATTTCGCTGAGTGCAGGAATGTGACCCATGTTTCTCAGACTTCCCCAGAAATTCAGAAGAATATCATGTTAAGGATATATATAAAAATTTCATTATTTCCTTTCACTCTTTGGGCACTCGAGGACCCGTAGGATCTTTACAAATTGTCTTATCAGTCACAAGACAGCCTTAAGGTTTCCCTCAGCTTGACTAAACTTTAGACAGGTGTCTTTCTGCTTCTAGGTCCCTGACCGACTTCTCACTCCATCCCTTTACAGAATCCAGATGGCCTAACCACAGAGGTCCCTCCCTTCCCTTATCTTAGAGCATTTACTTCAGAAACTTATAAATCCTTCTTCTGCCCCTTCGAGGTCTAAATCTTTTTTAAAAACCTTGTATCAGTTTTTCAACCTATGACTATCTTTCTCAAGGACCTAGGAGCCATTCTCTGAAATGCAGTCCTCAAGGGAGATAACGCCCATGTCTCCCAGTCTTTGTGGAGCATAGGAGACTAACTTTGGTTGGCACCTTGATCCAAGAGGTGAAACTGCCTCCTGTCTTGAAGATTGAAAAAGTTTACTTTTCCTTTGGATAAGCCCAAACAGCAAACACATGGGCAGATGAGCCCTCTCACCCCAGTTCTTAAAAACACTCTCAAAGTTGTTACAGTGAAGCCAAGCTCATGCTGAGTTCTGGCCTCTCTCCTCCCTTGTGATAGCCTTGAATAAAGTCTTTTGTGATTATTTAACTTTTTATTCTGATGAAGTTTTCCCTATGACAATAGGCTTCTCATTTTTCACAAAATTACATCATCTTTTATTGAACATTTGTGTAAACTCAATTGTTTGCTAAAGCATGGGTTTTTATTTACAGTGAAAGCAACACATTAGCTTTCCCAGTATTTATTAGTCAGTGTAATGTAAAACTATTTCCAGTCAATATTTATCAAAAATTTTTTTATCAAAAAAAAAATCTTGGGGAGAATCTAAATTAACCTATTCCTCAGATATCCCATGATCCACTTCTAAATGTATAGTTAGGGAAAAAAGAAACTAAATTCCTATAGAATTGTTTTTGAACTTTGATTTGAACTTTGGTGTGCATGAAAACAGATTATATTGATGGAAACATTAATAAATGGCTATATGAAATTCACCTTGTGTCATCTGCAAGGATGTCTTAGAAAAATTACCCACTTCATCTCTGTGAGGGCTCTCTAGTGACATTTCTTTCTGGCCATAGTGCCTTCCTTCTTTACTGCCTACTAGAAATATTAGGGCCACATTATTGGCCCAACTAAAGTGATAGGTCTTTTAAGGTATGGCATTTTTATCAATTTTCTTGAGTTCATTTTATAAATCCACTATTTTTTTCTTTTATTTGGTCTTTAGTTTCAACTTTGTGTTCTAATTCATCTGTTCTCAAATCTTCTTCAGGATAAGGCCTGGCTGGTACACACAGAGGGAAGGCTAGATAGCTGAATAGATTGCCAGTTGGTTTGGTGTGATAGTAGAAAGTCTCCAGGACTGGTTTGCTTTGGAACTTCTGTCTGTGATTAAGATGATCCTTGGTAAGACTCCTTTACTGAAGTTTTTATGGACTCAAGATCCTTAGCAGGAGATATCACAATAGCCAGCATGTTGATGGCAAGATGAAGCTAGAACAGGAGATGAGTGAAAAGTTACATGTCATTTTCTAACCAACGAAATTATTCTATGTACCTGAATAACCAGAAATATATGGAGTGATTCAATGGAGTGAGAGATCACATTAAAATGAAGAATAAAGAATAAGAAATCCAACAGCAGATTGCTTGGGTTTGAATTACGTGTCTGGCACATACCAAATTAGAGACATAACAAGTTATATAATAAAACCTCTGTTCATCTAAATCCCACACTTTAAAAATTGAAATAAGAATAGCACATGCCTTATAAGGTTGTGATGGGGATTATAGAAGTGAGTAGATGTAAAGATAGTAAGCACTGTGTAATCGTGACCTAGCTTGTTTGACCTAGAGATATATAAATATACTAAAATAGGTCATTTTAGAGAATCTTACTTTGTTTTTCTCTGAAAAACCCTTGTATCAAAATTAAGAGCAAAAGAGATTCACAGAAACAATAAAATATTTTTTCACAGTTAAGGGAAGCATCTTTTTTTCATAAGATGGAAATCATGCCCTGACCTAGCATACAAGCTATTGTATTCATAACTAAGTTGAATAGAAATGCCACCTTCAGGCTCTCCAACAGTTATGTGGTATATATTTTTAAAAAATTTGTTAGAGATTGATAAGGATATTTCACAGTTCATCAGATTTTAACTTTTTCCTAAGGGAGTTCATTTTTTCTACTTTTATTTATTTCTCTCTTGTTAAATCCATATTTTTGCTGCTATATGAATCATTATTTTTATGGAAAGCAGCTACTATAGAAAAATGTCTCTGACCAGGAACAGTGACTCATGCCTGTAATCCTAGTACTTTGGAAGGCCAAAGAAGGAGGATTGCTTGAGTCCAGAAGTATAAGACCAGCCTGGACAACACAGCTAGACCCCATCTCTAAAAAAAAAAAAAAAAAATTAGGTAGATGTCATGGCACATGCCTGGAATCCCAGCTACTTGAAAGGCTGAAGAAAAAGGATCCCTGTACCCCAGGAGCTTGAGGTAACTGTCAGCTGTGATCAGGCCACTGCACTCCAGATTGGTGACAAGAGCAAGAACCTGTCTCTCAAAAAAAAAAAAAAAAAAAATTAAAAAAAAGATAAACACCTTATTCAAGTAGAGGTATTTACTATCAATTAACCCAAAAATATAATGAAATGAATTTTATAAAATTAAATATAAAACCTATTTTGTATAATTGAATAGTTTAATGAAATATAAGAATCAAATATAGGTGAATGTATTTTACAGAAAGACATATATGGCATAATAGAAAATTGAGGTTTAAATGTAACTTCTTGGTATTTTTGATTATAAAATTGAGAACCATAAATCCTAGTTTACTTCCCCTACCCAAAATTCTCTCAGTAGTTTGTTATTAATTTTAATTCTTATGTTGACTACATTAATTTAAATAATACATTAAGCTTATATTTCTCAATCAAATCCAACCAGTCTACCTTGGCTTTTATCAAAATTAAGAATATTAGTGACGTTACTATTGTAACTACCTTACTCCCAATTAACCCTTTCCACCTACCAAATTCTATCACCTATATTCTGTGTTTACTGCATTACATTCAAATATATTTGAATTTTACTACATTACATTCAAATACATTAAGTATAATTAAGTGTTCTGTGCTTTGTTTAAAAGTTGAGTTTAATGCATTAGAGCAAGTGCCCAAAGAATAAAAAAACAAAAACAATAAATAAATAAATAAAAGTTGAGTTTAAAAGTTGCAAATCATTCATGCACATTTACATTATTATGAATATATAAATATTCTTCACTGCAGAAATGAAGCTAGAATTATATTACTTTTCCAGTTTCCTATTTTGCAACCTAAGTCCATTTAAAGGATATTTCTAGCTTCAAGGCCAAATAGTTTCATTCATTTTATACTGAATCAATTGTTCAAATCAGGTTTGCTTTATATTTGGGTCAAGGCCTTGTTTGTACATTTTAAAAGTTTCTGCCCAGTTTTCTCAATTGCATCTTAATTAATCAATAATAAATATCAATATTCTTAATTATTAATAAAGTATTAATAATCTAACTTGTAATCAATAATCTGTGGTAACTATAAATATTTTTAAATTTCTCTTTAAATTACAAATATACTACAGCTTTATGCCCGCTTTATGTGTGGAATGGATCCATAAAACTTTCCTTGAAAAAACAATTTCTTTGGTGTTCATTGATTTGAGTTTCTAATTTGAACAATGATGTGTCTCAGGTGTTATCGTGAGATATCTTGTCACTGCATTTCTGAATTAAATAAATAGTTTGATATAACACTTCTATTTTTTATTTATCTATGATTTTTCTGGCATACATCTTAAATTCTTGTAAATGTTTGAGAGGAAGCTATGTTTTTATTATTTTCATAATCAATGTGACTTTTTTCTCTCTAGAAGCATTTAAGTATTTTTTTGTATTCTTGATGTTCTGAAATTTTATATGAATGCAACTAGGTTTAGATATTTTATTCAATCACATATTAGTCTCTTATCTAACAACTCATGTCTCTTATGAGCTGTAGTAAGATTCTTTATCAATTAGGATAAGTTTCTTTTATTCATTTCTCCTGCTTCTCTGTAATTCCTTTTAAGGATGGAGCACTGAATGAATTGATCTTATATGTGACTTCATTTTTCCCTCAAACTTTCCTTCACTATTGTTTTGTAATGCATTGTCAGAGATTTTTCTACTCTATTTCTTTACTCTTATAATGGATTTTATTGTAACAATTATTCTGCTAATACTGTATCTGTTTTACTTTTTAATTATTTGCTTTACATATCATCTTATTCTTATTTTGTGGGTGCAATATTTCTCTATACTTCCCTGAGGAAAATGATTATAGTTTTTTTTTTTAAGCTTCTTTATTGCCAGTGAATTTTCTTAAGAATTTGAAGGAATACTTGTTCTGTTTCTAGGACTCCACCATGAAGTTCACTCCATTTCCATTGCCTCTCAGCTTTGTTTATGTTTCATCTGTTAACTTACTCATACCAATTTTCATCAAACTGAAATTTGTGAAATATGCAGTCTGCTCTAGACACCCTCTCTCCATCAATCTCTTTTCTCTTGAAGATTTGGTCCTTTTTAAATTCCTTACTGATACTTTATAAGACTTTCCAAAAGGTAGAAAGATAAATATTTACATTAGGCATGCAATAACGACTCATTACTTCTAACGTGTAATTAAATTATTTTAAATGCTTTTAAAATAAGAAAATAAGATATTTCTATAATTATAAAGAAAATAGTAAACTACTATGTAATGAAATAAAAATAAAAGATTAATGTACATACATGTATATAAATTGAAAAAATTTAGTCAAAATATCTTGGAGTTGTTATAAAATATATTTACCCAAATATATAAGATATATATTTATAAATATGTAAGAATTTAAATTTGAAATTTTTATTCAGATTTGGCATATGTAGAAAAACATTTTTCTAATTATTATGGGATTGTGTAGTTTTGTTGTCTTTAATGCAATAGATAAACAATTACTCTTTTCAGAAAATAAACTGGTTAAATTGGATATGAAGTAATCATTATTTTATCTGGATGACATTTACTTTGTATAACATAAACATGTCCATAATATGATGGCTTTATTTTCCTTATTTGTCTTCAAATAAGATTTATGCCCTGTCACCTTGCTAAAATATTTTTAAAGTAAATTATAGATATGACTTCTGATAAAGACATGACAATGACAGACAAAAATTATAGTGAATAGATTTGCATATAAATAAGTTTTCTCTGCAAATAAAATTTGCTGGTATATTCATCTCTAAATTTTAAGACATAGAACAAGTGATCTCAAATCCTAAGTTTTGCACCTGAAGAGAGTTCAATAAATGATTATCAAATATATGAATTATTATATGACTGAAAATAATAAAATTTTAAGTAGAGAAAGACTTATTTTTGTAAGACATTGAATTTGACGTAACAATATGATTAGGATTAAATTTAAAATAGGCATTAAGACTTGAGTAAAAAGTCAGAACTTGTGCTATGTACGTAGAAGTCTTTTTTATAGAAGTATAAGAAACCCTGAATGCAAAGGGAGAAAAAAATAGGATACATAATTAAAGTTTGGGGAAAACTAAGATGATAGATGGGCAATAAAGAGAAAAATAAGTTAACGAAGATAAAAATGGAGACCTAAAAACATAGTTTAAATCCAGCTTCATGTTATGTAAAAGAGGTTAATGATTTAGCAACAGAGTGAATTTTAAAGGATTATTTAGTGTTCCAATTGGTGTCAGTAGGCCCTAGGTATCAGATGTAATTTCTGTTGTTCTGTCTTCAAATTTATTGATTCTTTCTTCTGATATTTCATATCTGCTATTGAGCCCAATCAGTACACTTTTCATTTCACTTATTTAGATTTTCTATTATAGAATTACCTTTTAATTCTTCATTTTATTTTATTTTGGGGAGGTTTATTACAACCTCTATGGAAAAATAATATGGAGATACCTCAAAGAACTAGAAGTAAAACTACCATTTGATTCAGCAATCCCACTATTGGGTATTTACTCAAAGGAAAAAAAGACATTCTATAAAAAAGACATCTGCACTCAAATGTTTATAGCAGCACAATTCACAATATCAAAGATGTGGAAACAACCCAAGTGCCCATCAACACATAAGTGGATTAATAAAATGTGGTATATGTATATCATGAAGTACTACTACTCAAGCATAAAAAATGATGAACTAACAACTTTTGTATTATCCTGGGTGGAGTTGGAGCCCATTCTTTTAAGTGAAGTAACTTAAGAATGGATAAACAAGCACTACATTTACTCAGCATTAAATTGGTACTAATTGATCAACACTTACATGCACACATGGAAGTAACATTCATTGGGTGTGGGGCAGGTGGGAGGAGGGAGAAGGAGATGGGTAAATTCACACCTGATGGGTGTGGTGCATGTTGTCTGGGGGATGGGCAGGCTTGTAGCTCGGACTCTGGTGGTACAAAGGCAATTTATGTGACCAAAGCACTTGAACCCCCATAATATTCTGGAAAAAAAATGATTCCAGTATGTCAAAATGTATACTGAGCTAAAAAAGTGTTTACATAGAAGTGCATAGTTTTCAATGCTTATATTACAAAGAAATACCTAAATTCAATAATCTAAGTTTGAACCTCAAGAAGCTTGAAAAATAAAAGCAATTCAAATCCAAAGTAAGTGAAAGAGGGAAACAACAAAGACCAAATTAGAACTCAGTAAAGTAGAAAACAGAAAATAATAGTTGGTTTTTTGAAAAGACCAGCAAAATTGATATAATTTTAGCTAGACTTACTAAAAAACAGAGAGAGGACACACATTATCAAAAGCAGGAATGAAAGAGGAAACATCTTACAGCACTACAGAAATTTTAAAATGTCATAAGGGAATATTATGATGATTTGTGCCAACAAATTAGACTGCATAGAAGGAATATAAAAATTCTTAAAAGGACATAAGTTACAAAAATTTGAGAACAAATAACAGAAATTGAATTAAAATTAAATAATTACCCACAAGAAAAGCAAGGGTTCATATAGCTGTACTCATATATTTTATCAAATATTTAAAGAGAAAATAACGTCAACCCTACACAGACTCTTTCCACAAAGGAAGAGAGACGGAACATTTTCCATTTAATTCTATGAAACCACTATTACCTAGAAAGCAAAGCCAGGCAAAGACATCACAATAAATTAATTAATTCAATAAACTGATGTTTCTAACTTCAAAGGGTGATAGATATAACCCTCTCTACCCCTTAAACTAGAGGAATATGGAATATAGGTTAACCTTAATGATTTATTAACATTAATGATATTTACCACAAATATTTGAAAATTCTTTTTAGTTTTTCTTTATTGCTTCATCTGTAAAATCGAAATGTAAATATTTAATAACAATGAGAAAAATAAATTGTAATACATGCCAGTAGAAATATACTGATGGAAATATACTCAGGTTGATTTAATGAGACATTGATTTATTAATAATTTACAGATTATTAAAACAATGTTACCTGTAGAAGTCTCTAGAATCAGATTTGGAAAACTGATATAAACAAGGGAGGCGAGGCAGCAGATGAGAACATACCAGATATTATGTCACACTAATAGTGGGGGAAGGATGCCCCTGACAATAGATAACACCATGGCAGTTCTGTCATGGAGACCCTCAAAACTTGGTATGGTTGCCCTGATACTCTCACCTCCAGGAAAAAATTAATTCTACTCTATCTACCAGCTTCATTTCAAATTCCACAGTGGGACCATCAGATTAACCAACTTGTGACTGCATACCCTCATTTCATAATACTTGAGACTAGGAAAGAAAATAACTTGTATTTTTACCTTCTGTATTGAAAGGTGGGCTTTATCATTCAGCAAAGAGTCAGTAAGTAGATAATTCTCCATATATAAAAGGGAGTTCAGATGATGAGTAATGCAAGTAAACAAAAGACGAATTCCACTATGTGTTCTTTCCTTAAGCAATTACTAAAATCATATCACTGTTTTTGTCTTAAGTAATGTCTAAAATAATTTGTGAATATGAGAAGTAATTTTACATTAATTTAATGAAACAGGAGCTGAGAGTTGCTTTTTTTTTAAATGAATTTTGGATGATACCCAATGTGTATAACATGCAGTTTTTAAAGAAAAGGCATCAAGGAAAATTAATTTTGTTAACACTATAAAGTCTTGTATAAACAATGTGTTTTAAGGAAACAGTGAAAATTTGAACTCTCCTTGGTTCCTCAAGGTAAGAGTAAAGCCACTATTGTCACATCAAAATAAAAGCCAAAAGAATAAAGATCTATTTCATAGCATTAGGCAATGTGTTGATTTTTTGCAGGTAATTGATAATTTCATGTGCTGAAAATCATATTAGACTTAGTTGAATGATACATCAGTGACACATTAATGAAGTGAATTTTTTGCATTTTCTAAGTAATAACTGTGAGATTGAGGTAGATGGATGTCTAAGTGATCTCTGTACAAATGGTGGTGCTTGTGTTGCTCTTCATAACACCTATAGCTGCCTACGTCAGAATAGATTTCAAAGCACTCATGCATGCTGACCAAAACTATGATCGCTGAAGGTTAATTGAGATGAAAGCAACTCTTTATTTTTAGAAGATACAATTAATCTCATGGACATGCATATTAATTTTTTCCATGACAATATTTGAATATGTAAATTGTGCTTAGATTATTTTATTGTATATTTACATTGTCAAAGAAATAAATATATTTAGTGTACAATGCACATTTTTGCTCTTGTAAATGAACCAGGGTTTATAATTGTGCCATTTGGTTCTCACAAAGTTGAGCCCTAAGGAAAATGATCAAATAAATATACTTAAGTTTTAGAAAGCATTCATTCACTCACATAATTATTTTTAATTTTTACTTTGTTCTTTAGCTTAACTTGATGTTCTAATATCAGATTTTCATGGAATTATTCATACTTCATTTTGTTGATGATAATAGTAACATTTTCTATTTAGTTAACTATGCTCGTTCCTGTTTAGATTCACATTATGTATTTTTTCTTCTGCCCAGATTCATGCCATTGTTTTAGAGAATTTATTTTAAGAATAAAAGGAATATTTCTATTCACATAATTTGTGAATAATTTGCATTATGTCAATGTCAATTTTTCTATACTTGTTACAAATTGGTAAGAAAATTAGCTGTCATAAATCATAAGAATCAATTCAGTGTCAGTTTAGGCAATATTTTTCAACTCTTAGGAAATTAACAAACAATCTAAGTTTTGTAATATGAAAGGTCAGCTTTAGCAACACAAGTTGTAGGTCAAGCATGAATGGAAAATCTAACTGTAGAACTAGTTAAAAAGAAAATGCTAAAACTATATAGTTAATGGACTTTTCTATTTTCTTTTCTTTTCATATAGGCTTACTTTGTGAAATTAATAAAAAAAAATGTGATTCATCACGCTGGCTCTATAACACTATTATCTTCAGAGCTCATGGGTAGATTCAAATGTGTCTGTCTCCCTGGTTTTATTGGGAAAGAGCATTTAACAACTGTGCCTTGTAAAGAACATTTAGCCCTTGGGGACATACATTCAGATGTTATTGATTCACCAGTATTTTCTTTCTGTTCGTTTTATATTTCCCTTAGCCTAATATTTGATTTGCATCTCAATAACCTGAAACATCTACACCATTTCTACGCTCCCAAGCAGAAGATAAATTAGTTCACATCTAAGCAGACTTAGAATGCCTACAAACTCAGAGGAGATTAGTCTGCATTTAGTAACTCTAAAGTTATTGCAGTTTGTAGGTGAAATAAATGGGTTCTGACACAAATATATGTGGCATTCTTACCTGATGAATTTAGTTTGATATATCATCCTAAGTAGAGTAACAGTCTTTGGCAAAGCTAAGAATCGTAACCTGGCACTCGCTTGCCTTATTAAAACTTAACATCTTTTTTTATTATTTTTCAAAGGTACAAGATGTGAACCAGACACAGATGAGTGTGCTTCACATCCTTGCAAGAATGGAGCCACCTGCATTGACCAACCTGGTAATTACTTCTGCCAATGTGTGCCTCCATTTAAAGGTAACGAACATCCGAGGGAGAAGGAAGAGCAAACATAATTAACTTTAAAAAGCATTTCTGTCTCTTATTGAACTCATTTCAGTCTTCCAACAACATTATTAGTCCTTCATTTTCTTAAAGTCAGCTTCTAAAGTGACCAACCAATTATCCCTTAGGCAGAGACCACAGTGAAATGAGTTTTGTTTATATAACCACTAAAACAGTTGAATTTCTTATTTTTCTATTAGAAAGGTCACCAATGAAACACAATGATACAATTAAAAGCAAGTAAAGAACATATTACCAACTTATCATATTTGAAATATTTTTCCATATTATTTAATTTCTCATGAAATTGTCAAGGTTTTCTCTTTTTTGTTTCTAGTCATTTATTTATTTTTTAATGGAGCTATATTTAGCTCAACATATGATAAGCCATTAATTGGTGCTTTTTATTTTATCTCAACTTTGACAATAATTCTTTGGATTCAGTTAAGGAATTGTATTTTTTTCCCAAAGGCTATTAATAAATAAACCCATGCTTTGCCTTGGTTTCATATATAAGTATACGAGAATTATTGTGCAAGCAAGCTGGTGTATAGAAAGTCATTGGATACTTCCAGGAACTTTGATATCTTTTTCTAAGCCATGAAATTTGAAAACTGTTTGACCAAATATAATTGATTTAGATATTTTTAAATATTGTACATATTTACCTTAGAAAGTATCTTCTTATAATTACTTCTCAAAAAAATAAGATTACATGCCCCACTTTAAGTATTTTATAGCCATTTGAATTTATTAAGGTATAGTTTATTATGTGTTAAAGAAGATAAGAATATACCTACCTCCTTGAATTGAATGTAGATTAAATGAGAAATGTTATATAAATTCTACATTGTCCAAAATTAATAATTATCAAGTATTGTAATTTCAAATAATTTTCTAACATACATGTATTCTTCATATAATAGGAAATGTTTTATCACATTTGGGTAGATAAAATGTCAATACATATTTACATGATTGTGCATTTTTAAAGATATAAGGAATGGTCTAAGTAATCCTGATAAATAAAATATTAGACTTCATTTTAACAATGACAAAGTTCTTCCAGTGCCTAGATCTTGGTCTCTCAATCAAAAAAAATCAGGGCTCCTTGTAGATCTAGTTGATTCTGGGACTAGGGCATAGAATGTACCATGAAGAGTCTTGTAACACCAGAAAGTAAGAAAATACTCAAAAAACCAAACATGAGAACATGTCAAAGGGAGCCAACTGCAAGAGCTCCCAATGACCAAAGCTAGAACAATTTGAGCAACCAAATAAAGTATTGATTGTTACCCAAAATATAAAATAAATATCTATGAGTCTATTCTGATAAAAATTCTGCACATTGTTCTGTACAGAATAATTCCAAATAATTTATGGAAATACTTAGCTTGGGGAGGTGGAACATAACTCCCCATCCCTTAAATTCGGGCAGCACATAGCTACTGTCTTCCAATGAGTACTGCATGAAAACGAGGGCATGGAGGGTAGAGTAACTTTACAGTGGAGAAATGTGACAATATGATAATTACTACTTCAGCCAAGTGATCAAGGTTAACATCAACAGTAATAAGTCATGTTAATAACAAAACCTTTTTATATGAAGTGATGAAACATGTACTTTAATCCCTGTGGTCTTCCTCCTAAAAATACACTATCCCAGTAAAATTATCAGAAAAATCATCAGACAAATCTCACTTGAGAGACATTTTTTAAAAATACTTGATAAGAATTCCTCAAAATTATCCAGGTCATCAAAAATAAGGAAAGTCTGAGAAACTTTCAAAGCCAAGAGAAATCTAAGGAAACATGTGGTATCCTGGTTGGGATCTTGGAACAGAAAAATGACATTAGCTTAAAACTAATAAAATATAGATAATATAGAGACTTTGGTTAATAATAAAATATATCAATATTGGTTCTTTAGTTTTGACAAAGGTACCATAGTAACATAAGATGTTAACATAGAGGAAACTGATTTTAGAGTATACAGGATCTCTCTGTACTAGCTTGGCAACTATTCTAAGACTATTTAAAATAAAAGTTTAATTAAAAATAAACGATTGCAAATAAATGATTTCTGATTCAAATAATTTACATTAAAAGGCAACAGACTGCATAAAACATGAATAGTAATGTTAGGTAATCATAAATTTTTTTAACCTTTTACACTAAATATTTTAACCTATAAATTATAAGGAAGAAAAGAATTCTTTAGTAGCAATTATTTAGATTTGTACAACACATTAAAATGTTGAATAGAATTTCACATAAATAAAACAAGCAAAAAGCAAAAACAAAGTTAAGATATTATAAAATACATGTGCCTAATGTATATTTTCTGGTAATTGTGTTAAAAGGAAATTTATCCTATAGATACACTATGCTTTGTAAAAACACATTCCTGACAATTTCTAATTCAGTTTATATTTTTATACACCTTTCAGCTAGAAAATTGTCTTGTACAACAGAACCTAGCTATCAATTCATCTTTTTCTTTTGCTCCTGGGCACAAGCTTAATTATCTTACATATAGATGATACTGTGTAAGTGAATTCTGATCAATAGAAAACGAATAGAAGTTTTTAGGTTTCAGTCTGGTCCATAAAAATCTCACACAATCTTCCACTCCCTCTTTTCTTCTCCATTCCTGCTGGAAGGGAGATGCCTACAAATCTAGAGAAAAGCCAGAAGATGGAAGATTGGTCCCTTAATTCTTATTTAAAAAGATATGCGTGGACCAGGAACACCCCCCACTGTACTGAATAAGGAAAAAAACAAATAAATAAATTTTTTTTTACTATGTTAAACCACTGAGATTAAGGTGGTTTTCTCTTTAGAGTAACTAGCATTATTTACCCTAATAATTACCCTTTGTTTGCTAATAGGAAAGACTTCCTTGATTGTCTTGTTAGAATTCATTTTTAATATGCCATCAATACAGATATTTTTTGAAAAAAAATATATGTACAATCCAGTTATGGATTCAGTTTCCATGTAAAAGGTGAAAATAATTTCCTTTATGAAAATTTAGTAATTCTTTGTTTTTTGATTAAATTTGTTCTGAGCCTGTTAGCAATTTCATAATCTTTTTCCAAAAATAAAAATAAAAGGAATATACATAAAAAATAAAATTTCAGCACAAACACATTAAAATTATAAAATTAAATTAGTGGATGTTAGTTGAATAAGTAATTTGATGAAGTTCTTATTTGGAATTGTGTAGAAATGAGTTGTTAGCAAACTATGAAAGTGTGTTTCAAGAGAGAAAATCCAGGTTCTTCTCTGTTTTATACTTCTCACAAAATCACTACGCTCATTCATTTATGTGTTGTGGATGGCTGTTTCCGCCATAACTACAGAATATATATTCTGTTTGCTTGCAAACCCTGATGATTTACTATCTGGCCCTCCATAGAAAACATTTGCTGACCTCTGGTGTAGAAAATGCTCAAACAAGGACCTTTTTTTAAGCTAGTTGTGGCTTTCTGTTGATGTAATCTATGTTGTACCTAGTAGGTCTTTATTGGTACTAACACATATTTTCATAAAGTGATGTACATCATCTTCCTTTTTACAAGAAATAGATGGATCTACAACCTTGTACTAGATTAAAGTCATAATTTTTCCATTTTGAGTAAAATTTATGCCAGAAAAATAATACACAAATTTATAAATGTATGCATTTATGAATTTATTTTTGAAAATCTAAAGAATATGTACAGTCACTGTTTACTAAATATGTGAATTTGGAATATATGGTGTTTTTAGTGTTTTTTGAGAATTTACCCTAGTTCAAACATTTTGCCATTTGTAGAGGTTACGTTTCATTGCTAGTTATAACTTATTAAAACACATACTGGAGAAAGGAACTTATCCAAAGAGTGGATTGTGATTATATAGTTGATTTATAAAGAAAATAGAAAATAATTAGAAAAATCCTTGTGTAATTACTTCTGTAGAGCTGAATAATGCAGTGTTTTTATGCATGTTAGTTTTTAGTACTATAATTACAATCCTCCACAAATAGCATAGCTTTCACACACAGTGTTATTAATGCTATACATCGTTTTTGAAATCTGTAGGATCCTTTTGCTTCTTTTTTAAAAAGAACAAATAAATACAGAAAATAAATCCTTTAATATAATCCTTATCCTGTAAAGTGTTCATCCACTGCAGTTAACAAGTGGTTGGTTTTGATTTAATCTGGGCTCTCTTCCAAATTCTAAACTTACAAACTTAACCTAGCAAATAAACTTCGAATATGCATTTCTTTCAGAAGGCAGCAGGTTATTATTTTGTTTTCTATTTACTATAAACTGAATTTTTATTCATAAATGAGCATAAACTTTTAATATGTACAAAGAGGTTTTCAACTTTCCCTGATATAGCTAATTATTGTGATTTACCTAAAGAAAATTTCATGCTTTTTGTATAAGAAAGCAAGCTATGGACTGCATGTATGTCCTCCATGTTTGGATACCACAATTTTCTCTTTTTGATTAAAACAAGATATATAGAAGTCATTCCCAATGAACACTGTTGTCATGAACTTATTTTCATGGTCAATCTTTGCTTTCTGAGGTACCCTTTATTAAATTTCTTAATTCCCAACACTGCCAAAAATTAATTGTAGCATTAATTTGTATTACTAAGCAAAATGTGCTAAACAGGGTTTTTTATGTTTTCATGTGTGGAATGAACGAAAATAAATAATACCTCAAAGTATAAAATGTCTTTCTGCATATGAAATGAAAAGAAGAAGATTATTAAGCACATATGCACATGAACACACACAAATACACAAACACACCTGGGATTACTCATCGTTTCCCCTCCAAAAAATGAAACTGTGTACATGGACATGTTTTACAAATGCTAGTTATTACTATTTCCTTAAAAATATGATCAGTGCTAACCAGTAATGCAGTCCTTAACCAACTGATGATATTAAATTCTAAAATTAATGTCCATAAAATATAATGGAAGTAAAGTAGAAGATGACCACCTGTAATTCAAATTATCCTGACAGAATTGAGCCAGTAAATTGAGCCCTTCTTACCAGTGAAATACTTAAAGAGGCAAAGTCTATTTCAGAAGTTGGACAGTGTTCTTTTTTTTTCCTTTTTTTTTTTTCCTATATGCCACACAGAAAATAGACACTAGCTTGTCCCAGAGCACAGAGACCTTCTCATAAAATAAGAACTTGAAAGAAATAGCACTTCATATTAATACAGTTCTTTAAATAGGGTTCCAAAGCACACTTTACAAGGCCTGTACCAAATAGGAAATTGTCAACATCCTTGCTGCAGAAGTTGGACAGTTTTTTTAGTGGGCGGAGAAAACCACAGCGTTCAAATTGCCTATTACATCAGTGATACTTCGATCTATATAAAGTTAATGCTAGCCTCTACAGAAATGTGTGATTCAACTCTCTAATTCCATGAATTCATCTTTTTTAGATTCCACATAAAAGTGAGATCATGTGGTATGTGTCTTTTTGTGCCTGGCTTAATATGTCTTCCAGGTTCATCCAAGGGAAGATGTTGGTCAAAGGATACAAAATTTCAGTTAGACAGGAGAAATAAAGGCAAAATCCATTTTGCAACGCGGTGATTATAGTTAAAAACAATGTATTATATACTTGAAAATTGCTAAGAGAATGGATTTTAAGTGTTCTCACCATAAAAAAATGATAAATATGTGAGGTAATGCATATGTTAACTTGATCTAGCCATTTCGCAATATATACATATATCTAAATATGTTGTACACTATAAATGTAGTTTATATTTATATTTTGTCAATTAAAACAAAATATAAATTCAAACATAAATTCAAACATAAATTCAAAATTTTAAGGGTACATTTACTGGTAACTAAAGTCTTGATGACTTTATAATTCATAAAATAAAACATTTGCATATTGAATTTCATTAAATGAGTCCTGGGAGAAAACAATGTTGCATACATTATTGTTAAGGCAATGATCTTTGTAGTTCTATCATGCATAGGTGCTGAGAAATAAGTTGTTACACTTTTCTTCTAAAATATAAAAGTTTTCAGTACCTAATACAAAAAAGATAGGGCTTTGATGTAAATTATTGTTTGATGCTCAAGAATAAGTACTTAAATTAATAAGAATGTCATTTTGATAAAGCTACCTACGGACAAGTAAAATGAAAATACTGTTTGAGCAAATGTCTTATCTGTTAGAGCTTTAATGACAAGTGTCTCTAAATGTGTAGCAATTAAGATAAAAAAGCTGAAATGGTAATTAGCCATTAAACATGTTTGCAAAAGAAAGTAAACAAATAAGAAAGAAAACTCAGCAAAATAAAAACGCTTAAGTGTGTTGAAAGCCAGAATAATAATGCTGTTTTCTGGATAGGACACTCTGTTATAGGACCTTGTAATTAGAAAGCAGATTTAAATATATATTTTTAAGTGCTTGTGAAGTGAAAAAGACTAGAGTACAGACAATGTAGCAATTAGTTTTTCAGGCCTTCACAGGCCATGTCTCAGTCATTCTTGTGTTGAGCTACAATGGGAAGCTACAGAGGCTGTAATTAAATGTTTCAGTCTAGTCAGTATAAAGCTATGCTAAACATCCTTGGAGTACAAAATATTTTGGCTGGACTATACAGGCAATCATCTCTAATGTTTTGAAAATGTCTTAAAGTCAATTACAGATCAATTTAGTATATTAACAAAAAGTCAATTTGATTTAATTCATTTAATGAAAAGGACAACATGAGTATTATTTTGGAGGAGTGGTCAAATAAATTGGATGAACTATAAATTACTGAGTTCACAATGAGATATAAATTCAATAGAAAAAACTATTCATTAAATAGTTGATATTGATGATTTTGTCTCCCACTTGTTCTGTGTAGCAATTAAAATGGTTAACATGGAGTAAATATTGGTTTTACTAGCACTGTTGTGCTCACCTTCCTGGTCATTAAGTTTAGTTCAATATAAGAACTTACATGCTAAGACCATCTAGACAGTATGCATAAAGAAAATCTGAGTGGGAATTAAGAATATTTCTTTCCACCATTTATACACAGAATTAATTATTTCTGCTTCTTTTATTTATTTCTAAGTTTTTTTTATTTTAGAATTCGGAGCTATTTAATATCTCGAGCAAACATTTATGTAATTCTATAGTTTTAATGGCATTTCTTGTTAATGGTTCAGACCTATTTATCAGTTTGACATCCCTTCCCTTTTTTCTTCATAACGTATTGACTACTTCATTTGTGGGAGTGATTATATTTGACTACATTTTCTGTAAAAATAGCATACCAGGTAAAAAAAAATTATCATTGACCATAAATATGAACATATTATATTGAACATCTTATACAGTTTAATCAACAAACCATTGTGCAGCCAGTCCCGTCTGAGTAACCCAAATGTTCACAGAATGACAGATCTGGCAGATTTAGAGAAATACTTAACTTCAACCTACATTTTATATGAATCACATTTGATTTGCATTACCAACAGGAAATAATACACACTTGACACACATACAATGAGAGAAAATTATAATTAAGTTGAAAATCACAGAGAAGGATTGGTTTGCCATGAATTCATCATAATCTGAATGCTTTGCAAAATTAGAAAGGGATAACACACTATTGTTTTCTAAATTCTTACCTTTTTTAATTTTCAGTACACTACTTACCCTTGAATTTTGGTATTATTCAGTATCCTGTCCTCAACTTTTTACCTTTTCACTATATATGCTTTTCAGGCTGATCAAATCTATTCAAATGTGTCAACTACCTATTTCCCAGCATGTGGAAAATGGTCTTTTCCCTTCAAATTGAAAGAAGTATAAGTTGATGATTTCTAAATTGTCATGCATATCTTAGTACTATGAATGTTCCAGGAATAAATTTAAAGTAAAATAAAATAGGAATCAGAGGCAAAAGAAATCATGGGCACTCAAAAAGCTTGAAGATTTTCAATTTAGCTAAAAATTATTCTGAGTGTATGAGGCTGGAGTGTTAAGCAAAGTCTAAACCAGAAATGCCACCCAAGGAATACTAGGGGCAGTGGAAAGTCATTAATCTGGGAAAAATATAATCAAATGTACATTTTGCGAGATCACTTGGAATTGTAGAGTTTGATTTGTTTTTTTTTTTCTTTTTTCCTTTTTTAAAAAAATACATTTTATTGTGTATATTTGAGGTGTACAGCATGGTTTTATGGGATACATACAGACAGCAAAATGATTACTAGAGTCAAGCAGGTTAACGTAACTATCATCTCACTCAGTTACTTTTCTTGTGATGACAGCAGCTAAAATCTTATGGCATATTTGAAATAGAGAAAAAGTTAAGTGCTTACAGTAATCATGCTGTGGTCTAGAGTAGATGTACGGAAACAGGGCTGGAGGTCATTGGGTGAATTCAAAAGATGCTTAGGTAGCGGATGAATAGGTGAGGATTTTGTGATGTGTAAAGTGAGAAAAAGAAAAACCATGTTCAATTCCTAAAATTAATAAATGGATTATTGCTCCAGGGCCACAGGACTAGAAGCGACATATTTAATGAAGAGGGAGATCAGCAGAGCTTAGGGCACACTGAGTTTGTCAGATTGTAAATTATTAAAGTCAAAGTTTCCTTTAAGTAATCCTAATATGTGCATCTGAAGCATAAGAGAGTGTTCTAGAAGGAACATAGTTTTATAAAGCATCAGTGAAAAAGAAATATATATATAGAGAGAGAGAGAGAGAAAGAGTGAATGTGCAAGTTCTTTCCTCAGGTAGGTATTGAAAAACACTAACATATAAGGGATAGATAGAGAAAGGAACACACAATGAGAAGCAAAAGGAAAAGGCAAGAGAAGAGAGAGTGCCAATTAGGAAGAAATGATAAGAACGTGTTATGTAGTGTTGGGCAGCCCAGTAGGGTTTGATGTGAAAAACGGTCCAGAAAAAAATAGTAAATAAGTCTTGGTGACGTTCACCAGAAGAGTTTCAGTGGAGTTGTTGATGGTGGTGTAGGTGGGAGGATACATAGATGAAAGGAGAAAGGAGACAGTAAGCCAAACTTACTCCTTGAAAATCTTTGGCACGAAAGGAGAAAGGAGATATGTGGCCAACTGGGAGAAATGTGAGACAAAACAAAAATTTGTTTCATTGAAATGTTAAGTGGTTTAACAGATACATGACTGTCTTCCATTTGCCCTTTCAGATCTACTCTATGTTCAAGAAGCTAAACTACATGACCTATATTTCACATGCTTTCTTTTGATTTTGATTAGTGGGAGCCTTTGTATGAAAGAAGAAGAAAGGAGGAGGTCACAAAGATGTTTATTACCTCATTTTCCCTGGTTTCCACACAGCCTCTCTATCTCAGTTTCTAATACCAGCTCCCTTCACTCAATCCCTTCAGGCTGGATGGCAGAAAAGACCCATTCTTGTCCCTGGTGGCTTCAGTATACCCTGTTACACATTTGTATATAGTCCCATATTAAATTCTTCTCAAATTTCTGAGTTCAGTTGTGCCATTTCATGCCTGCCAGGATCTCACATCATACTTATCAATCTTAATGTGCTCATGAGATGACGTTAGTACACTAGTAGAGACTAAATCTATAGGAAGCAGAGAATATAATTAACAGAGGGCAATGACATATGGTAAGATGGAAATCTAGAAATCTGATGGTAGCATTAGCTTTAGAAAAAGAAGAGAGACAGATCTGTCATTATTTAAAAAGAAATTAACCAAGTAAAAGAATGGATGAAGACAAAGGTAAGACTAGAGTTTTTTGGCAGGAATTTGGGGGAGTGATTATCTGATGGAATCTGTCTTCTCTGGAATTTGGAGGTATGGCTATTTTCTGTGAGTGATAAGAAAAGTAACAGGATTAATAATTCAGGGAAAATATAAAATATTTCACATTTAAATGAATATACATTTCCTGAATGTTGATGATAGCATTGATATTCCTTGAAAATGATTCTTTAACCACATAGTTCTATAGAAGCTGCTACTTTGACTAGAGTTACATCTACACTAAACCAGAGTAGAGATTATTCTTGGGATTTAGAATGAAGAATTTGAGAAAATGTTGCTCAGATTGTGTTTCTCATTTAAAATATAAATGTGAGTCCACAACTACCAATTATTTAATTTGAGAGAAAAAACAGTTTGTAGAAGGATAGAGAGAATCAGAAAGATATAAGGAAAGCTGCAAAAAGGCAGAAAAACAGATATGGCAGAGTTTTAGTCCCTAATGTACCTGGGTCAACTGCACTTTGACTACTTTCATGGTTTGCTATTTGAGTCAGTAAATTTCTCATTGTACCATTGTTTATTGTACTGGGGTTCTGTCGAAGTTTTATTTATAAAAATTTTGGCAGTATAGAAGTCTAGTTTATAAATTTCTTGACATCAGTCTTCAGATTTGTGTGATTTTTTTTTTTTACATCAGTGCTTAGTACCCTAAGAGGAGGCAAATAGAATAAAAGAGTTGAGGTAGTCCAGAATTGAAGAAATAAAGAGAAAATGATAGGTTCTTTGTGTCAGTGAATAAAACAGGAAATTCAGTCCTAGCTCTTGACCCTGAAAGTTTTAGTGGTATGGAAAAAAGGATTGTTTAAGAGGGCTGAAAGGAATATGATACAATTACAATGAAGCAGGTTTTAATCAGGCAATAATGTATGTTCAGTAAATAATTTAAGGAGGGCTATTAATTGTGAAAGGGATATTTGGGCTGCTATAACAAAAATTCCATAGACTAGTTCACTTACAAACAACAGGAATTTATTTCTCATTGTGCTGGAAGCTGGGAAGTTGAAAATTAAGGTGCCAGAAGATTCAGTGTCTGGTGAGGGCCGGCTTCCTCACATATGGCCATCTTCTCACTGTAACTGCAAATGCCAGAAGAGATGAGGGAGCTCTCTGTAGTCTCTTTTATAAGGACATGAATCCCTTATAAACCTTAGAAATCTCATTCATGAGGTTTCCCAGAACACGATGTAATCACACTCCAAAGGCCTCAACTCCAAATATCCTCACATTGGGGATTAGGTTTCAATATATATAGATTTGGGAAGAGAGTGTCACAAACATTCAGACTATAGCAAAACACAATGGCAATACATAACCCTGTAATAATATGCTGAAATAAAAAGAAAATTGAAAAAATAAAATAGTATTACAAAAATGACACAATGACAAGTTTTGATAAGATAATAGCACCAGGAGATCGAGTCAAGAGAGAAAAAGTATAGAGTAAAACAGAAATAAATAGAAAAAATTGCATTTTTTTTTTTTTTTTTTTTTTTTTTTTTTTGAGACAGAGTCTCACTCTGTTGCCCAGGCTAGAGTGAGTGCCGTGGCGTCAGCCTAGCTCACAGCAACCTCAAACTCCTGGGCTCAAGCAATCCTCCTGCCTCAGCCTCCCGAGTAGCTGGGACTACAGGCATGCACCACCATGCCCGGCTAATTTTTTCTATATATATATTTAGCTGTCTCTATAATTTCTTTCTATTTTTAGTAGAGATGGGGTCTCACTCTTGCTCAGGCTGGTCTCGAACTCCTGAGCTCAAATGATCCGCCCACCTCGGCCTCCCAGAGTGCTAGGATTACAGGCGTGAGCCACCGCGCCCGGCCGAAAAAATTGCATTTTGACAAAGGTCAGCGTTTTCAGATATCTGAGATATTGTGGACTTTAAAAGGCAAATATTAATCCTGGAGACTTCTAGTAATGATGGAATACCATATAGACAAGCTGTTCCTCAGAAGACAATTGTAAACTCTTAACAAATTATAAAAACAATTATTTAAAGGCACTAAAGAGTTACCAGAAGCAGGCAGAAATTAAAAAGGAGTCAAATCTCAAGTTTCTCAGTGAAAGCAACCACTGAAAGTATGAAGAGCTGAGCAGATGCAGCTTCTTCCAAACACAGTGATGTAGAACTTGGAGTTTGAGTTCAGCTGTCTTAACTTCTTACTATAATAAATAACATTATTACTTCAAGGAAGAAAACAAAATCCAGAGATAATACAACATATCAGCACAATGTCAAGAATACAATTAACTATTACCAGAGAGACTTTATCCTCAGCATACTTTCACTGTGGTAATACTGCTAGAAGAAAACAGGAGAAAATCTCCATGACAGTGGATTAGACAACATTTTTTTTTGGAGGGGGGCTATGACCTTGAAAGTACAGGCAATAAAGCAAAATAAGACAAATGGTCTAGTATCAAACTAAAAAGCTTCTGCATAGCAAAGGAAACAATTAACAAAATGAAGAGACAACCCACAGAAGAAAAGAAAACATACATCTGATAAGGGGTTAATATCTAAAATATATAAGGAATTTAAATAGCTTCATAGCAAGAAAATCATTAACTCAAATAAAAAATGAGAAAAGTACCTAAACAGACATTTCTCAAAAGCAGACATACAAATTGCAAACAGGTACATGAAATATGCTCAGCATCACTAATCATTAGGGAAATGCAAATTATAAACAGATATCACCTCACTCTTGTTAGAATGGCTTTTCTGAAAAAGACAAAAGATAAGAGTTATCAAGATGCAGAGAAAAGGGAACTCTTGAGCAGAAATGTAAATTAGTATAGCCATTATAAAAAAAAAATTGTAGAGAGTTGCCTCAAAAAACTAAAAATAGAGCTACTATATGACCCAATAGTCCTATGTCTGGGTATATATCCAAAGGAATTGACATCACTATGTCAAAGGTGTATCTGCCCTCCCACATCATTGCAGCATTATTCACAATAGTGAAGATATGGCATCAACATAAATGTCTATCAATGGAAGAATTAATAAAAAAATGTATATATACACAATACAATACTATTCATCCTTAAAAAAGAAGGAAATCTTGTTATTTGCAAGAACATGGATGAAACTGGAGAACATTATGCTAAATGCACAAAAAAATAAAAAATACTGCATAATCTCACTTATATGTGGGATCTAAAAAAGTTGAACTCAGTAGAGAATAGAATGATGGTTACCCAAGGCTAGGATAGTGGGGCAAGGGAATAAAGAATTGATGATCAAAGCTTTGGAAAGGTAGGGTAAGAGACATAAATTTTGAGATCTATTGCACAGCAAGATAATATAGTCAGTAATAAAGTACTGTATATTTCAAATTTCTCATAAAAAATGGTAAGTGAAATAAAGATATGGTAATTAGCTCAATTTCATCACTCCACCTTGTATACATGTATCAAAACCTTGTAATGTATACAATTATTTGACAATAATGTTAATAAAAATTAAATAAAAAATATCTAAATTTTCAGGCCACCTTGGTCCTATAGAATCACAATCTGAATTTTAGCAATATCCTCAGGTAATTTAATGCCCATTCAAGTTTGTGAAGCCATAGCTGAGGCCAGTGCTTCTCAACAGACATATGTCAGCCAAATGTGTAACTTGAAAATGTCTTATAAACATATGTGAAAATAATTTTAATTATATATTAAACTCAAAAAATATGAAAGGAAGTTCTTCATTCATTGCCCTAAAAGAGAAATAGCACCAAGTGAAAAAGTAAATCTATAGGAAGATATGAAGGCCTTGAAAAAGAAAAATGCATAGGCAAATAATATATAATATAGACTATATTACAGAATATATAAATTTTCCATCTCTGAATTTCTTTAAAACACATGCAACTGTTTAAAGCAAACTTTATAAATCTGAATTGTGAGATGTATAAATAACATGACTAGGTACAATATATATGACAACAGTAGTACAGAAGTGGGGTGGATGAGAGGTGGGAGGGGGAGGAGGGAAAGGATAAATTCACACCCAGCGGATACAAGGCATGCTGCCTTGGTGATGGGCAGACTCAAACTAGATAGCAGAGTTGCACAGCAGAAGCTTGCTGGGCCCATAACTTTGACTCAAACTGCACAAAAGCAAATCATGTAACCAAAACGTTTGTACCCCTGTTATATTCTGAAATTATTTTTAAAAAATTTAATCTTGGAAATAATTACATTAAATGTCAATAATTTTTTTTAAAAAATTCAACTGAAATACAGACTGTCCAACTCAGTAACAAAGCAAGACCCAACTTTACTCAGTCTATAAGAAATGCAAAGAGATGCATAAGTTGTAAAAAAGATAAAGATATACTATTCAAAAAGAAAGCATAAAGATGTGATGGATCTATATTCGTGTTAGACAAATAGATTGCATACCAGAAGTAAAAAATGAGTATCATGATAATAAAAGAGTCAGTTCATCAGTAACCACACTCAACAAGATGTGGAACAGCAGAAATACCCAGTCAACATACAGATTTATGAGAACTAATAGGTTGTTGAGAAAGTCTCTGTGTGTCAGTTGTTTATTATGCAGATAAAAATAATTGAAACAGAAATTAGCACCTAGAAGTGAGGTTGTATAATAACTAAAACCTAGTATTTGTGGCATTGGGACTATTTTGGAAAGAGACTATAAGGACAGTGAGGCCATTTTATTAATGTCTGGGGAAAAACAATAAAGAAATTGTTATTGAGACTGGAGAGGTGGGAACCACATTATATATTGACCAAATACTGGTAAAACTATTGTGTGTATCAATGTAGAAGATAGAAAATATACAGAATGACCTTTTTGACTAGGCAAAAAAGATTTCAGGGCAAAATATGTAAATTACCAAATAGCTTCATTTACTGGCCTATGATAAAATAAGAAAGAAAAGAGATAATGATGTTATGTTTTCAACCAAAATTTAGAAAACATATTTTTAACACAGGAGTACTATGTTGAAAAATAAATATGATTCTTATTTTCAGACTTCCAGCTGGTAAAAAATTTTCAAAATAGACTCAGAGCCATGATTAAATCCAGGATCTTACCAGTAAAACTGGGGTTCAGGTCAAGGTCAAGGGTGCATGGTTTTTAAACCTTTTGTTAAGACGATAGAATGATTTAAGACAGAAGCATGTAGATCTCAGGTAAACAAAAATGTTTCTAAAAACCTGAAGGGACATGTTATAATTCTCACCTCAAGATAGACAGGACATAATTCAAAGAGATTTGTGGGTCTGGCAAGAAGCTGGCTAAGAAAATTACCCAGCTACAACAGGAACCATTACATACGGCTTGCAGAGCAGGGGTCACAGGAGTACTATGGACCAGTCTCTGCTATGTACTTTCCGTCCTCGCCCCTCCTTTTAGCATGTGTATCCACTGCAATATTCCGTTCCTGTCTAGCTCTGTATATTGGGAATATGGATGAGCAGACAACTTGTCTGAATTAAAAAAAAAACTATACCCAAAAGCTAAAAAGAGAAACAATAATCAGGTAGTGTCATCTACATCTGGATTTAATCTAAACAGTGATATCCAACATTTTAAACTAATGCCAATGTGATAAGACATTTGTGGGTGAAAAGAGTGTAATTTGCACATTAAGCATGTGAGTTATAGTGGCCAGAGGTTGATCTGTGGTACATGATACCTAAAAATGAGAACCAATTATCCCTCTTGTTCAGCCATGGTTGGCTAGACACCCTTCTGTCCATGTTGTTCTCCAAATGACTATCATAGGCCTCCTCACAACATCGTAGACTAAGGGCAATCAATGTTTTAGAGGAGTGGTTCTAAACTAGAGAAGATTTTTGTTCCCCAGAGGATATTTGGCAAAGTCTAGAGACATTTTTGGTTCTTATGACCAGGAGTATGAAAGGCACATCTAGTAGGTATGCCATGTGTAGAATTGTGCCCTCAAAAAATTCACATGTTGTTGTACTAACCCCAAGTTAGTTTCTCAGAAGATGAGTATTTTTGTAAGTAGTTTCATTTCAGATAGACTTACTTAGTTAAGATGAAGTTTTACTTGGTTAGGATAGGCCCCTAATCCAGTATGTCTGGTATCCTTATCAAAAGGGAAAATTTAGGCACAGACACACACTGAGGGAGAATGCCATGTGAAGGAAGATGAAAGAAGAGATTGGGTTGATATTTCTACAAATACGGAACACCAAAGATATCCAGAAAAACACTAGAAGCTGGCGGAGAGTCGTGGAATAGATTCTTTCTCATGTTCCTCAGAAGGAACCAATCCTTCCAAGACCTTGATCTTGGACTTCTAACCTCTAGAACTGTGAAAGAATAAATTCCTGTTGTTTTAACTACTAGTTTGTGATGCAGACCTAGCAAATGAATACAACATATAGAGGTCAAGGTTACTGTATACACTTTACAATGAATAAGAAAGTTGCAAACAACAAAAAAGTAACTGGTAACAATGTCATTAGTGCTGAGGTTAAGAGCTTGCTCTAGGGCAAGCATTTCAAGAGAAATAAATTAGAAAGTGCCAGTCTCTTAAGATCCATAGTCCGAAATTGCCAAAGTAACACTTTTGCAAGATTCTATCACACAAACATTTCAGATGTAAAATATATATACTCTCTGCTAAGACACTAAGAGTCTTTCTCTATCATAGCATTAGGCTTAAGTTGAAATTAGAAAATAAATAAAACTTTCTAAAAATACTTTTTACAAAACCTGCAAAAACATAGAATACTTAAAGTTAATATTTTTAAAAATAGGAAAAGGAAAGTATTTATGCAGAAAACTACAAAACAGTAATGAAGGAAATTAAAGAAGATACATAAGATGGAAAAATGTAACCTGACCATATATTGGAAGAATTACTATGGTTAAGGTGATTCATAGATTCAATGTAATCCCTGTTATAATGCAAATAGAGGTCATTAAAAAATTGATGAATTGGTTTAAACTATGGAAATATATAAGCCTATAATGACAAAAGTAATCTACTGAAATAAAAAACAAGCCTCGAGAAATTATACTATCTGACTTCATAACTTAATCTCAAGAAAGTTATGTTATTGGCCAAAAACAGACAATTCGATCAATGAAAATAGAAAATTTTAGAAATAGAACCACATATACAATTAATTTATTTTCAACAAACTATCCAAAGCACTAATAGGAAAATAAAAGTTTTTTTTTTTTTTTAAACATGATAATAGAAGAAGTGGATATTCTCATGAGAAAAATGAAATTGACTTCTACTTCACACCATACACAAAGACATTAATTTTAGATGATCATTAATCATTATGTAAAAGCTAAAACTATAAAGCTTTAAGGAGAAAATGTAGGAGAAGCTCTTTGTGACCTAGCAGGATGCTTTTTTTATTAGAAAATGTAAAGAGATCAAAAGAAAAAATGACAATTTATACTAATCAAATTTAAATTTTTGCTCACCAAAGATACCATTAAGAAAATAAATAGATAAGCATATACAAACACATGTCTAATAAAATATATGTAAACACATATCTAACAAAGGAATCAAGGTGGAATGTACATAAAGCACCTAGAATTCAATAAAATAAAGCAAAACACTAAAAATAATGTGCATGTCCTTGATTTCCTTCCTTTGTTTGATTGCTCTGGCTATGACTTCCAGCACTATGTTGAATAGAATTGGTGATAAAGGGTAACTTTGTCTCATTCCAGTTCTAAGTGTAAATGCTTTCAATTTTGACCCATTCAGTATGATGTTTCTGTGGGTTTGTCATCTATGGCTTGTATCATTTTTAGGCAAATCCCATCTATGCCTATTTTGTTAAGCGTTCGTATGATAAAAGGGTGCGGAATATTGTCGAATGCTTTTTTTCTGTCTATTGAAAGGATCATATGGTCTTTATTTTTACCTCTATTTATGTGCTGAGTTACATTTGTAGATTTGTGTACATTGAACCATCCCTACATCTCTGGGATGAAGCCCACTTGGTCGTGATGGATTATTTTTTTTTTGATGAACACCTGAATTCAGTTTGCTAGGATTTTCTTGAGAATTTTTGCATTATATTCATAAGGGATATTGATCTATAGTTTTCTTTTTTGGTTGCATCCTTTCCTGGTTTTGGTATCAGGCTGCTGTTGGCTTCCTAAAATGTGTTGGTGAGGATTCCTTCCTTCTTGGTGTTGTGGAATAATTTCTGCAGAATAGACACCAGCACCTCTTTGTAGGTCTGTTAAAATTCAGGCATGAAACCTTCTGGTCCAGGACTTTTCTTTTTAGGAAGGTTTTTGTTGCTGCTTCAATTTCAGTACTTGATATTGGGCTGTTCAGGAATTCTATTTCTTCCTGATTGAGCCTAGGGAGTCTGTGTGTTTCTAAGAATTATCCATTTCCTCCACATTTTCAGGTTTACGTGCATGGAGGTTTTTATAATATTCATAGATTATATTTTGTATTTCTGTGGTATCAGTTGTAATTTTTCCTTTTTCATTCCTCATTGAGCTTATTGGAGTTCTTTCTTTTCTGCTTCTTGTTCATCTAGCAAAAGGAATGCCAATTTTGTTTACTTTTTCAAAGAACCAACTTTTGTTTTATTAATCTTATGTATACTCTTTTGTTATTGATTTTATTTAGCTCTGCTTTGATATTTGTTATTTCTTTTCTTCTGCTAGGTTTGAGGTTGGCATCCATATGGGAGCAGAAGAGGTCAAACTATTGCTTTTTGCTAATGATATGGTCTTATATCTAAAAAACCTAAAAGATTCTGCCATGAGACTACTGGAATTGATAAATCCAGCAAAGTCTCAGGTTACAAAATCATTGTACAGAAATCACTGTGCACTATCTGGGAAATGGACATGCTTGAAGCTCTGACTCGGGTGGAGAAAAGGCAATATATGTAACCTAAACATTTGTACCCCCATAATATGCTGAAATAAAAAATTAAAAATAATTTTTAAAAAGTAAAAAGCAAAAATGAATAAATAAATAAAAACATGCAAATACCTGGAACCACCATTCACAATGAAAGAAAGCAAATAAAAAAATCTTATGATTATTAATCATCAGGGAACAGCAAAACAAAACCAATGTAGATATTCCTTCAAAGTATCTACAATTAATAAAAATTTGTTATTAAAATGTGAAATAACTAGAACTCTCATACAGTAGTAATAGAGGATAAAATTTTTGATAGAGACTAAAATGAAAAAAACAATCCCACCCCTTTAAAAAACAGTTTAGAATTTACTTTTAAAGTGAAACATACATCTGTCTAAGCACAATTGACTCCTAGGTATATAAGCAAGTTAAATGAAAGTACTTGTCTACAAAAAGCCACTTGCAAAAATGTTTATAACTGACTTATTCATTGTAACCCAAATCTGGAAACAAGCCAAATGTCTGTTAATGTGAAAATAAATAATTTAATGATATATACATACCATGGACTACTAGTGATAAGAAGGATCAAAGTACTGACGCACACAAAACTCCCAAATATTATGCTGAACAAAAGATGATGGACAAAAAGGAGAACCTATAGTAAGATTCCACTTATATCTTTTCACCAATAAGAAAAAAATGATGGGTTGCTTCCAGGAACAGGGTTGATTGGGAAGGGAAATGAAGAATTTTCTGAGTATATGGAAATGTTCTATACCTTAAAGGAGCATGGGTTAAAAGAGTATATGCATGTGTCAAAACCCATTTAATGTATACATAGGATTTATGCATTTATTATATGTAAATTTTAGCTAAAAACAGGACTGCAAATTGATTTCTCATTAGGTTTGCTTTCTGCAGTGGTTTTGGTTAATAAGTCTTTTCTTGTACATTATAGCCTTGAGCAAATTAGTAAATATATTGAGATTAATGGAAGCTAGATTTCTCACTGTTGGAAAAGGAATTCACAAATGTGCAAAGGAGAATTAAAAAGCACCCCGAAGTATTGTCTATAAATTGGAGGTATGAGTATGAACTCATGGTTTTTAATAATAGACATAGAAACATAAATATAAATATGTATACATATATGTACATACATGTATTTATTATATTATACTATAATATAATGTACCTAATGCTATTGGAAGATTGGATGAAATTGTATGTAGATAACTCTTGAACAATGTGGAAGTTAGGGTCCCCAACCCCTACACTGTTAAAAATCTGTGTATACATTTTGACTCACCAAAACTTAATGGCCTACTGTTTACCAAAAGCTTTACTGATAACATTAACAGTAAATTAATACATATTTTTTATGTTATAGGTATTATATACTATATTCTTAAAATAAAAAAATGTTATTAATAAAATCATAAGAAAGAGAAAATACATTTTCTATTCATTAAGTGGAAGTGGATCATCATAAAATTCATCCTTGTCATTGTCACGTGGAGTAGGCTGGGGAGAAGGAGGAAGATGAAGAATTGGGCTTGCCATCTCAGGGGTGGCAGTGACGAAAGGGTGAAGGAGCGGAAGGGGTAGGCAGGCATAGTTGCTGCAACTTTTTTTTAAAGGAAATCCATGAATAAGTGGACTCACACCACTCAAACCCATGTTGTGTAATGATCAGTATGAACCTGATATGTGCTTATGAGTATGTATCTGCATATATGTCTATACATATATAAATAGATATAAATGTATGTATGCATATATGTTTTATATGAATACATGCACATACATATGTCAATATTTCCTATCTCTGTCCATTGATAAGTAAGCACTCTGATTACCCAGATATTGATTTCTAAATATCATTCTCTACTCAAAGGAACCATGGTTTTTTAGAGAAAATATAAATTCCATGTCTGGAACAGGGAAGGTATAAGATAAGCGTTAAATATCTTTTTGCATTATAAGGTAAAGAAGTACTCCAAAAAAATGAGAATTTATCAAAAGGACTCAGAGGACAGCTGGAAAGGACTTCCAATGGCTAAATATGAGAAAATTTGAGCACTAAAAATGGGTACAAGAATACAGTTAGATAGATAAAATGAACATTACTTGATAGCACAACAAAGTGACTATAATCAACAATAAGTTAGGCTATATTTTAAAATAACTAAAAGAGTGGAATTAGACTATTCCTTTTTTTTTTTTTTTTTTTTTTTTTGTTGAGACAGAGTCTCACTTTGTTGCCTAGGCTAGAGTGAGTGCCGTGGCGTCAGCTTAGCTCACAGCAACCTCAGACTCCTCGGCTTAAGCGATCCTACTGCCTCAGCCTCCCGAGTAGCTGGGACTACAGGCATGCGCCACTATGCCCGGCTAATTTTTTCTATATAGATTTTTTTTTTTAGTTGTCCATATAATGTCTTTCTATTTTTAGTAGAGACGGGGTCTCGCTCAGGCTGGTCTCGAACTCCTGACCTTGAGCAATCCACCCGCCTCGGCCTCCCAGAGTGCTAGGATTACAGGCGTGAGCCACCGCGCCCGGCCTAGACTATTCCTAATATAAAGAAATGATAAATGCCTGAGATAGTAGATGCCCCAGCTAGCCTGATTTGATTAATTCACATTATATGCCTATATCAACATATCACATGTACCCTATAAAGATATACAACTATTATGTACCCATAATAATTAAAAATTAAAAAATAAACTTCAGCTTTTAGTAAATTTCAATTATTAAAAACAAAGTTTGCAAACAGGGAAAAAATAAAATAATAAAATTAATGAATTATAATTCACTGAATAATATAATAAATTATGAGTCAATTCTTATATAACTATAAGGTGAATTGAAAAGTAGACAAATACATGGAGAGGTGTAAAGGGAAATCTCTTCCTTATAGCAGAAAATTAGCACATATATGAAAGTAATGATAGTTACAAAATCATCAATGATTGCTAGAACTAGTGGGTAAGAGGTTCATAAGAAACAAGATATATACATCATTTCAAAATAACTCTCTAAAATTATTAAGTTCAAATAGGACAAATTATAAGTTTTTATTGGAACAACATAACAAATATTAGAACAAACTAAATTAAAATGTCCCCTGAGATGCACTGAGGACACCATATCATTTCTGTTTCATTCCTTTCAAAAGTATTATACATAAAGCCTGAATCTGAATCAAAAAACAACATCAGATGAACCAAAATTGAAGGGCATTTCACAAAATTATGGGACTGTTCTATATAAAATATCAAAGTCCAGATACTTAAAATCTACTCTCTTAGTAATTTTCAAGAACACAATACATTATCATAACTATAGTCAGTAGTGTTGATTCTGGTAATTGTACTGTGAAGATGTGAGATACTACATTGTTCTTAGAAAATACACACTGCAGTACTTAAGAGTAAAAAGTCATCCTACTTCAAATTTTCCCTCCAATGGTTCACAAAAAGAATGCCTATGATATAGATAATATACCATGTAATATGCTAGAAATTCAGATAACATAGATAAGTAAACAGGAAATATTAAGGCAAATACAGAAAAATATAAACAATTTGGGACTCTGAGTGCAGTATTGAAGTTTCTTGCACTATTTTTAAATTTTTCTGTGAGCTTTAAGCAATATTATAATTAAAAGTTAACAAAATTTCTCTTAGTATTCCACAATAAGCACTGCACACCTGTTAGAATGGCTAAAATTAAGCAAACAAAAACCAAATGACAGACAATACTAAGTGCTTGTGAAGCAGAGCAACCCAAACTGTCTTCATTGACGGTGGGAATGTCATGTCTCCCAGAGCTCAAATCCTACACCAAGTGCACATATTATACATTTACTAAATAAATAATTCTTTCCAAATATTTTTTCTTATTTAATAACTTATATTCTCTAAATGCATGAAGGCAAATTAAACAGATTAGAAAACTAGAGTCAAACTTTGCATTCATCAGCAAAGAAGGGATCCCGATTTATACATTCATTAAAACTCATTTATTTAAAAATCAATTCATTTTCATCATTGCAATTTTTAGTAAGTATGATGTGTGCTTATCCCCTATGTTGTTTTAAGTGAGTAATATGTAATTGCTCCTTTTTTGACATTTGATGGTTTAAGTGTTTAATAGATTTGAGGGAACTTGGAACTCTTAAAATTTGCTATAGCTAAGTGTGGTTTATCAAATGTGTATTTTGTGGGTAATACATATTGATTTTCAATTTTATGACAGACACAAATACACTCTATTAAACAATCTATGAAATGTTAGTAAGAATATTTCTTTGTAAATTTAAATGAGAATTAACATTTCTCAAAATAAAGTAATATTTTTCATATACTAGAAGACTTTTTTTATGTAGGAATAAGATATAGGTATTTATATGCTTCTGTTTGATTCAATTTCAGACTTTAACCTAAATTGACTACCCTTAATCACTCTAGTTGAGGATTTATGGCATGAAATTGCTGAAACTAATCATTTTATTGATAATACTCAGTAAAAGCTTAGGAGTATAAGCTTGCCTTTTCCAAGGTTATTTAAAAAATCACCTTAGAATACTTTCAAACAATAGAAAATGTTAGTTCCTAGAACTTCATATTTGGCATATTTTTTAAAAGCCATGTGAATCTATTGCTTGCAAAGCTCAGGAATTAAAGCAATGATATTCATCAAAATCTATTATTTCCAATTTTTGAGCAACTCTGTGATTACACAGGAAGCAAAAAATGGATTTTTAATTTAAGTTTATTTACATGAAAATATCTGCAATGTCTTAAGAATTAAAATAAACATGGTTTTGAAGAACTGGGGACCTGGAGAGCAGCACTGCCCTGAGACAGAATTCTAAGGAATTATTATCCTTATGAATATTACCTAAGTCACATGTGCCTCCTTAGTGAATCAAAACTCCCTAACTATATGAACACCAGAAATGTTTTCACTATGTTGCTATCTTTGTGCTTTATTTACCACAATAGAAGTTTATAAAAGCTACAGATTTACATGAATAACTATTTTCCAAAGTTAAAGTTAGTTTTGTAAAATGTGATGACAAAACAAGACCACTGGGGAGACTGAAGTTTGTTCTTGCTTTATAAAAGAGGGCTGTGGTGTGTAACAACAGCAGACTCCTTTGGTCTTGACTGATATTATTCTACTCTTCAAACTTTTAACATCACCAAGCATTTTTTTACTTGAGATTGTTTAATGTATTGGACTGCTATATACCATGTTTTAATCTGGAATTTGAATTTAAATGTCTTCTCTCAGAAAAAAAGAAAAAAATCTTTAAAAATTTAACTCCGTCAGTGGGCTTAAAACATGGCTTTGGGAAAATGAATAGGCAAGGACCTAGGCTGAACTAGAATGTGTTCCCTAATAAACTATTCTACTAATGAAGCAAAAGATTTTATATTATTTTAACTGATCCTAATTCCCCAATATTGTGCAACATATCATAGCAGTAAGAAGTAGGGGTGGTTGTCCCCAAGCTTGCATGCCCCTCATGAAGTTCAAGGTCAGCATATTGAAGTTTACATAATGAGACCGAGATGTACGATACTAAAAATGTAAATTTATAGACAACCAACTTCCTTTTATATTTGATCTTGACATACCATTGGATGCCCTCTTACTGCTGAGGACATCAAATTCATTCTGACCATTAATGGTAATGGGGTCATTAATATATAATCATTAATATATGGTCAATTAATATGATTGATAAAAAATGGTTGGTTATTCCCAGTTAAACACTGACTTCTTTTGTGTTAATACTCTGTGTTTTGGGGGTTTTTCCCTCCTCTGATTTTTTCCTCTCTTCACTGTGGCATCTGAGTTTGTAGGTAGTTTATGTAATATAATGGCTTGAATAAAACTGTTTTATTTTTGTTTAATAACTGAGTTTTCCCTGGAGTCTCTTGAAATTTCTCATAGTGGTTGTTCTGTTTGCCCTCTTCTGCCATGATAGTGTCCCCTGTGACATCAAGATTGAAGTAAAGTGTGGCCTATTCTCTTTTCTGGTCACTGTAAGATGATTCTCTTATTTTCTCAAGCTTACCTCACCCCCCTACTCTGTCTTCACTTTAGCTTTCACAGTTATCAAGATCAAAGCTTCAACCATTCGGATGTCTGTTAGAGAACCATTCCATCCTTCCCTGAAGAAAGCCTCCCTGGAAAACATGTCAGTCAGCACACTCACTCCAAAAAATTTAGGAATCAGCTTACCTTTCTGCTAACAAGATGGTGGCAGCAGTATTGGTGGTATGCAGGGACAAGTTACATCAGCATCTGTCTATTGCCATTTGTCTGCCCTATTGCCATTTCTACTTTTTTTTTTTTTTAATTTCAGACTATTATGGGGGTACAAACACTTTGGTTACATATATTGCCTTGGCACCTCCCAAGTCAGAGCTACAAGCATGCTCAACCCCCAGACATCATGCACCCACACCCATTGGGTGTGAATTTACACATCCTCTCCTACCCCCACCCCTGCTACCTGCCTGACATCCTATGAATGTTACTTCCGTATGTGCACGTGTTGATCAGTTAGTACCAATTTAATGGCGAGTACATGTAGTGTTTGTTTTTCCATTCTTGTGATACTTCACTTCTACCTTATTGTTGCCCCAAAACTATAGGTGCATATTCTTTGTAAGACAGATCATGTGATTCCAGACTACAAGCAAACCTAAGTCTCCTCTGTCCTTGGATGTCTATCTGGGGAGTTTCTATGTCCCCCATGCTGCCTCAACTGCTTTCAAAACTGAAAGATGGCCCTGTAAAGGATAGGCTTTTTGTGTGTGTCTGTCTTTCAGTTCTTTCTTCCTCTATAGATTTGTCTATCCTGGACACTTAATATAAATACAATATGTGGTCTTTTGAGACTGGCTTCTTTCAATTAATATAATTACTGATAATGGAGGATTAATACCTGTCATTTTGCTACTTTTTCTACATGTCTTATCTGTTTTTGTTCCATTATTGCCTTAATAAATATATTCTTGAGTACAATTTTGATTCTCTTGTTATTTCTTTGCCTATATTAGTTTTTAGTTATCTTCTTACTATATTTCCTGGAGATTACAATTAAGCATATTAAAACAATTTTATTCAATTTAATTTCTTAATTTCTAGTATATATAAAAACTTTGCTCCAATATATCTCCATTTATCCCTCCCTACATTGTACTATATCATATGTAGAATGATCTTATTTTTATTTTGTTCCTTCATGAACACAGAGTGGTCTATGAAATTATTTATGTTCAACAAAAGAACAGCATGGCCAGATTGTGAAGCCAGTCTAGCTCAGCTGACACTAGGGCAGGGCTTTTTCATTCTTTCTCACTTTAATTACTCACAAAATATTTAAGTGCCTTGGTGGTATAGTGGTGAGCATAGCTGCCTTCCAAAATATTTCACTAACATGTAGAGGTGACAAAAATAATTTTATTTGTTACATATTTAATCAGGTAAAGAAAGAACATATCTGAACATGGACTTTTTTCTTTTTTTTTTTTTATTCCTACTTGAAGATATGCTTTGTCTAAAGAATAATGAAAATTCTGAGTAAATTATAAAATTTAAAGTAATTGACTTTGTATGTTTGAATTCAACCTGGAAAGGCAATTGGCTTTCTCAGAGTTGAATAAATAAATAAATAAAATTTATAGATTTCAATTTATGAGCAATATTTATAAAAATACATCTACAACATTTGCCATTAGAATATTATTTCTGGTGCGGGGAGAATAAAAAAGAACATTATTTCTATGGATTATTGGGAAAATGTGGTTGCTTCCGTTGCTTCGTGTCTCACTGATCATTGCTAGATTTGAGAAGAAATTTACATAACTTAAATAAGGGGTGGGCAGTCAGGAGGGAGAGTGAGAGGGGGAAGGAAAAATAATATCTCCTCCCCCCCAAAAAATCATTGTGTTGGTTTCATTGATCTACATGAAATTTCTGGATAACAGATAACAACCATCACTGATCTTGTACAATGCACAAAATGTCCACCTAACATCTATTACCACCTAATTAATGTTCATTAAACATATATAGTGTCAGTTGGCTCTTCTGTTTAGTATAAAGCATTGTCTTTTTCTTAGAATTTGTATAATAGATTCATAATGAGTTTTATGAAGATGTAAAGAGTACATATCTTTAATATATGGAGGTATGCTCCATGAAGAACTGTTTACACACTCAAGAGATATATAGTGTATAAACAGTAGTTCTGCATGGAATTTATAATATCCAGTCTAATGTTTTCATATTTTTGTTGCAGATTGTAGAAGTTGGATGACTTGATTTCTACTTATCTTTATGGTGGATGCCACTATGTCTTTGTTTCTGCTATTTACACCTCCTATATAACACCTCCTATATTATACATCCTATATAACAGAAATGTTGCCTTTAACCCATTATTTACATATTTAAACATTGCCATGTTTTTATAAATATCTGAATTCTGCTATCATGTTAAACATTTTAAACAGCCTTTTTTCTTTAAGTTTCTCTAAATTATCATAAAGAAAAATTCAAACTACTAGACATATGGAGCCATGTTTAGCATTTTCACATTGTTATAAACATTTATATTCACTTAGTGTTCTTAAAACAGTATTGTTTTTTAAGAAATTTAACATCATAGAGAACTTGATACTAAATGTTATTCATAGACAAATGTGACATACTAATTTGACTGATGCAAATTTCAATTAGGGGAAAAATATGGTTCTTTTATAGTTTTCTATTTAGAGGTAAACGCACATTTCTACTAGCAATACAACTTCAGTGGAAACCTCAGTACTTGTGATTTTTCTGAATTGATGACATCATTGTAAAAAGAAATTAATGAAAACAGGTTTTAAATTTTTCCTACTGAATATGTATGCAAATAAAATGTATATTACTTTAGTTTCTTAACTTTACAAAAATATAATTTTCAGCAAAATAAAACCTGAAAGAGAAAAGAAACATATATTTTTTAAACACAGCTAAGAAATACAGTGTGATTCTCAGTGTGAGAAGACCAACTATACTTCTTTACCACTTTTTTAGGAAAGCTTTCAACATCTCCTCAATGTGCACAGGTCCAAATCCTATGGATCACAAAGCCTTTTAGGATATTGTCCCAATCTACACAGAGTTCAAATTAGTAAATTTCATTTAACACATCCTTGTATTTATCACATATTGGTGTAATAACTAACATATCACATTTTAACGTAAACATCTTTGAAATGGGAATGCATTTTCACAGTAATGGTATCTTAATATCTTTAAATAATATTTTAATCACTTTCAAAATTTAACTGGCAAATTTTGCTTTCTGTTTTAGTTTCCTATGATTGCTGTAACTAATTGTCACACACTAAAAACTACACAAGTTTATCATTTTATAGTTTTGGGGGCCAGAAGTCTAAAATAAGGTTTTGCAGGGTTGCCTTCTTTCTGAAGACGTCTATTTCACTGTCTTTTCCAGCTTCTAGAGACTACCTGTATTCCCTGGCTCATGCCCCCTTCCTTGCATCAGGAAAGTCTTGTTTTCATCTTCATATCTCCTCCCTCCTTTTAACTTCTTGCCTCCCTCTTGTAAGGGCCCTCACAGGACGCTTATGATTACATTTAGGTCCTACCCAGATAAACCAGGATAATCTCACAATGTCCAAATCCTTGATTTAATCACATCTGCAAATTCCTGTTTGCTATATAAGGTAACATTCATAACTTTATGGAATTAGGAAATTCCAGATATCTTTGAGGGGGAGGGTGGTGAAGGGAGGGGAAGGGCATTATTCATTCTATCACACTACCCTTAATAGTACATAAGATAAAACTCCCTTAAACTCAGTAGCATGTTATGGTCAGTGAAATGTGCTAATGCATTTCCTTCTTTCCATCCACAATGACTCGTTTTCAGTTTCCTGAACTTTCTCAGTTTCTGGCCCTCATCTTTTTAGAATAGAAAGCTCTTCCCATGCCTTCTGTATCCCCCATGTATAACCTTGATAATGTATGGTAATTTTTTAAGACTCACTCTAAATATTATCCGTTTAGAAAGCTTTCCGGTAGCACTCAGGATGCCTCAGTCACTCTTATATTTGACTCTGTTAGTTTTCTGTGTTGAAGAACAAGTTATCATAAGCTTACATACTTAAAACAACCCTCATTTATTGTTTCGTAATTTCTGTAAATCAGAAATCTGGGCATGGCTTACCTGGGTTCTCTGCTCATGGTCTCACAAGACTGAAATCAAGGTGTTGGCCAGGGCTGTGAGCTAATCTAAGGTCCAGGTTCCTCTTCCAAGCTTACTGGTTGTTGGTAGACTCTATTTCCTTGTGGTTTTTAGAACTCTAGTCTTGCTTCCTTTCTGGCTGTCTACCCAGAGTGTTCTCAACTCCTAGGACCCATCTGCCATTTCCTGTCATGTGGCACTCTATACAACACAGCTTTCATTTTGCTTCTTCAAAGCAAATATTACTGATAATGCCTCTGACTTCTTTAAACTGTCGCATGATTTGGTCAGGCCTACCCAGGATAACCTCGCTTTTTTGATAGATTCTCCTTTGATTAGGGATCTTAACTATATCCACAAATCCTTTCTTCGATATAATGTAACATAATTATGGCAGTGATATTCTATTATATTCACAAATCTAACCTGCATTTAAAGGGAGGGAATTTTATGGGCATGTACATTAGTGGTGGGAATCTTAGGGCCTATATTAGAATTCTACCCACCACAGTGACTCCTTAGCATGAGAAATTGACCATGTTTATACCTTATTACACTGTATTGATTTAATTGCCTATTTGAACCCCTCATTGTTTATAACCCCATCATCTAACACAATGCTTGCTACATTATAGGGGCTTGTTTCATATTTGTATGCTGAATTAATATACAAATTAGCATGATATAGAAGTACAGTGTATCCATATGTGTTTTGCAAAAGAGAATATCATATGTGTTTTCTTAAATATGAGTATGAATTATTGTTCGGCTACAGAATGGATTATATGCATGAAATTATTTACAAAAGAATAGCTAAATTCACTTCCCACTAGCAAAGAAAAACACCTCGTCTCATAATTAAATATTTAGAAGTAGATAATTAGAAAAAATGAGCATGCATAAGAACTTTTTGTTAAGGACAGACAATTCATTCATTTTTTATGCATCTGTGGCAGATGTTTGTTCAATGCAATTTCCCTTATTTTACAAAAAAAAATAATACTTTCATTGTGATAAAATAGTATCCAGAAATATTTGTGATACATTTCAATATCATAATGGTTTAAGGACAAGGAAGAGGTCTATTCCTATTTGAATTCCTCTACACTACTTAACATGGCTCTTCCAAAAAGTAGCCACTTAATATATTTTTTTATTGAAGGAAATCCTTATTTTTATGCACTTAGGAAGTAGTTTTGTATTTTTACCTTTTTTTTTTTTTTTTTTGGCTGTACTTGGAAATTGAAGTCCTGAGAGTTCTGAATTTTTATTGCTCTTATTTTATGGACATTAACTACATTATTTTGGTTCCTTCACTCTGTACATTGTTGATATCTTCACCAGCTTCTGACTTGGCCCTCTAAACTTTTTTCTTATGGTCAGAATTGGGAGAATTACAGGGATTCTGAAGTTTTTGAATTGTCAACCTGCCACTGTACTTCTCAACTTTGAAAACTTCATTCCTCATCCTAATTCTTTTTATTATACTTTCATCCCTATAGTTGTGAAATTACTGAGAAAAATCTGAGAAGTTTAAGAATTTAAGGATTATTATACATTTTCTTCTTTAAGGTATTTAGCCAGGCACTTTTAGAACCTATGTTTGTACAGATGTCCTATACATTTTCGTGAATAAATGCTATTATTTAAATAGTTTACAAAGAGCTAATATCTGAATATTTATACTATGCCTTGAAAACTGATACCTGAATAATCATTTTGCATTGATGAATAAGTTGGTGCTGTTTACACATCACTTTTGGTTTGATATGGATTCCCTTGGATCAAGGCATTCTATTTGTTATCTCTAAATGCTTGTGTGAATTTTACACAATGGCAATCACTTTATCTAGTTACATTTTCTGAGTAAAAGATAAAACATATTTTCAGGACTGAGGTGTTCCTATTAAGATTAAAGGCTTATTATAATGTTCTTTTTTCAATGTTTACTTGTTTTGAGGATAGCAACAAATCCATCAAGCAAAGCTTATAGAGATAGCAACCTCCAGGGTATGAGAAAGAAAACACAGGGAGCATCACATCATTAATAATGTACTTTCTTAATTGCAGTGTCTTCAGAGAACATTTTTGAACAAGAGGTGAAAAGTATAAAGAAATAAAATAGAAATTTTTTAAAATGCTGTCACTTAACATTGCTGCCTGCTGGTACTTTGTTAGATGAAGCATAGAAATCATAAATAACATTGCTGTCTTAAATTGTAATGCAGAGAGAGAGAGAGAGAGAGAGAGAGTGTCACAATGTTAATATGGAAAGAATCGAGACTAAATTGGATTCATTTATGCTGAAATGTGCCAGGTAAATGACAGTAGTTGCCTGAGTGGTTCATTAGATAAGCACTGACACTTTGATTCTTTCCTTTCCAGGTTCTCACTGTGAATTTGGGCCTTGTGAGGCTAGCAATCCTTGTGAGAATGGTGCTGTGTGTATAGAGAAAACGGATCTGGAAATGTTTCCCCTTGGGTTCCAGTGCCAGTGTGGGAAAGGCTTTGCAGGTACACGCTGTGAGATCAACGTCAACGAGTGCAGTTCCAGCCCTTGCCTGCATGGATATTGCTATGACAGTGAGTTCGTTCAGCCACTGCAATTACTGCAGAGCAATCCAACTTAGAATCTGACATAGTAATGGAAGAGCTCAGTATAGAACCATGATTGTTTGCTGCCTTTTTAGCCTGCCTTAAATATCAAAGCCAGTACCAATTATTTTCACTAAGCACCCCCATTTCTGAAAAATTACATTTATATTTTGAAATGTGATATGATTTTATGTTCTAGTGTCAGAATTAACCTTTTTCTTTATTTTGAATGTTAGAACATCTAAAATACTCATTTGTAGACATGGAAAAGCATTGTTTACAATATTCAAAATAGCACATTATTTTAGCCCATCTACTGCTACTACACACACACACACACACACACACACACACACACATACACACTTCTTCCTACTGAAATGTATATTCCTGAAGGAAAACAAGAAAGCAGGAAGAAGGAAAAATAGAAGGAAGAAAAAAAGGTACAGGTAAAAGAAAGATTGAATATTGGAACAAATTTTTCTGTGGAAGAACATGCCTAAGGTCAGTAAATTTTTATGAGACACAGGAAAATGAAATGACATTGTACACTGAATGTGACTAAGAGACATGAAGAAGAAAAAAAAAGATCTATGGGGTGTTGAAAAAAACTGTCTACCATATTTTGCCTAATCTTACCTCCTTTAAAATGTATTTCTACATGATCCCACAGTAAATGAATAAATGGTTAAAGTAATATTAGGTATAAAACTTCATTTCAATAGAAAGTCATGTTATTTTCATTTAATTTAGAAATGGTATCATTCAACTCAAATTATGAATTCCCTTTTTAAAACTGATGCTTTGCAAATACATGCCCTTGTGGAGGCAAATGGATGTTTTAAAATGAGTGAAACATCCCAGATATAAAACAACTGGCAATGATGAGGTCCTAGCAACCTAGAATAGCTAGGTACATACTAATATAAAATTAATCTTTCTAACACTGTGCTAGCTAAGGAAAACAGATCTGTGGGCTGTGTGCCATGCCACTTTTTTCTACCCCTGATGTAAACCATCATTATTGTTATTTTTTTCCAGGAGTTGGGCACTTCAAAGATTGTGTTTTTAAATTTTGAAAATTCTCAAATTCCCTTGAAATAAGTCAGTATTACATTATTTTCTGAGCTCAAACCCACATGTGTTTGGTGATAATAGGAATGGTTCTCAAATTCCTGGTGCTAACTATAAAATAATGAAGGCAGAGTGATACACCTGAGAAAGAGGTTAGAGACTTTTTTTATATCTAGGCAGCACCCTTATAAATATTACATATAGACTATTTTAACAATTTTAATTGAAATTATTCATATATATTAATATAATACATTTGAGTTTTATACGGTCTCCATAAGTATTTTAATGTATCATTCCTTCTAAGATAAGAAAATACAATTACTAAATATGTTACTCATAAGGTAATACTGCCTATTAAAATTTTGGATACCTTAATATATTATGGAAAAATATAAATTTTGAATGCTCAATATATTAACATACTTCATAGTAGACTTTTTGTAATATATTTTGGACTTTATCAAAGGGTATTTAGCTACCAGGGAACCAAAATATTTATTAAAAATTAGATCATACATGTGTAAACTATTATAAGAATAAATCTAAGACACTGGATTCTTAACACTTTCTCCAAAATAAGATAATGTGGGAAGCCAAACTTTCTGAATTCAAGTTAATAGTATTTATTACATGACTATATACAAAAAAGAATCATTAGTATGTATATGTGAATCTGTAAATCTGAAACACCATTATATGAGTGTTCACCATTTCGGTGATACATTATTAAAATACTTCTATATTTTCACCACAAAATTTGATCATATCTCAGACTTTCACTAAGTATAACCAATGTAAGATGTTTGGTGCATATTTAAGTATGAAATGCATAATACATCTAGATTCATAGAAAGCCTATTTGAAGAAAATTGGGCCTTAAAATGGCAGTATGTAATATTTATAAACAACGATGAATACACATACAGTGACTGGATTTTCTGATAGAAAACTTCACCACCATGAGCAGGACTATGTGCTTAAAATGTATTTCCTATAAAATGTTTATTAGCTATCATGTAGTCCCATAGTTAACAAATTAGACGTAGCAAAAATCCCCATTGTTTCTCCATTTCAAATATTTCAATAATTCTGTTTTTGTATTTCCCCTGTATTAGCCAATTTCCCTTTGGTATCAAATTCCATTCCCCAGGTTCTCTTGGGCACATAGTTCATTTATTAGCTTTTTACTCCAGAACAGTCAATATCAGAAAGTACATTTCTTGCCAGTAAAAGAATACTTTATAAGACTAATATCTGTTTTCTAGACCCTTTGTTAATTCAAAGTTACCTTTTGTTGTCATTTGCCTTTAAAAATACATTATCATTTATCTACATTGATCATGTAATGTCTGTGCTGAAAGGTAATTTGACTCTAGTTGTTTGTTACTTGCCAATATGCATCAGTATCCAAACTTGAATTATCATCAAATATATTTTTAAATATTATTATGATTGATGGTATTCCACTATGTCTTCATAACATATAATAGCACACTGTATGACATGTGATTTTAATTTCTTAAAATATATAATGCCATGTATAACATAAAAACAAGCACAGACTAATATCATTTTATCACCTTAACTTATTTATAATTATACCTGTATATTTATTAATCATTTGTATTCAGTGAGAGGTTAAAAACTAGATGCTAGATGAAAAAAGAAAGTATTTAATAAAACAAAAGTAAAATTCTGTCTAAAGAGCTGCCAATTCTTGTGTGTCTCACTTGTCTCCTGTTGATGGCTGTGGCTGCCTTTTTCTCCTTAGAGGCCCCAGTTATATTAATACATGCCATTCACAAGTATGGCTGCAGAAATCTAGAAGGTAACTAAATTCCTTACTGTGCATTGAAAATGTGAATGTCACCCAGGACCTAAGCGTTTAATGAGTGTAATAGCAAGTACCTGCACAATAAAAAGTAGCAGTGTAGATTATATGGTGTATCTTGGGATAACAAAGAACCCAGGGACTGATTGGAGCAGCCATAAATCCATGCCTGCTCCAACTGCAATTCATACTGTCACCATTTTCTTGAGATGTTTCAGACATCATTCTTTTTCATCATTAATGATAAAATGAAAGACACATTCAGATTATTCTTTTTAAATGATTATGGTGAAATGTCAAAGCTCTTTTTAACTAAGGCTTAGGTAGTTCAATATCAACTTTCAGATCACTGTGCACTTTAATGTACCTTGTCACACAGAGAACTTTAACAACCAAACAGTTAACTTCTTATTTATTAAACCTAAAACAATCAAGGAAAGTTAAATGACACAAAAGTAACCTATTTATCATCTGTATTGTATAGTTCCAAAAACAAGAGGGAGAAAATAAATTGGATATTTTCATTGTTGCTTTGCAAATTGTTACCAAATGTTCACTGTGATTGTTCTTATTTCAAATAATTGAAGTTTTTTTTGTAGTTAAATGAACTGAACAAGATAGTTATTTAGAAAATATTGTAAAGAAATGTGTAATAGAGTATTAAATATAAGAATTCACACTTTCTTTGGTTAAAAGTGAAATGCATAGATGATTATAGCATTTTTTGGGTAGTTAGCATTATTTGCACTATAGATAAAGGAATGTTAAGAGTTTTCTCTTTTCTGTTGTTTCCAGTGGTTGATGGCTTTTCCTGCTTGTGCAATCCAGGCTATGTTGGACTGAGATGTGAACAGGACATTGATGACTGCATCCTGAATGCCTGTGAGCACAATTCTACCTGCAAAGATCTGCATCTCGTTAGTATCCACTGATCTTACTAATATACCTTATTGTGAACTAACATAATTTAACTCCTATGAATGCAGTGAACTTTTGCCTATGTGGTATGTCAATACATGTATACATATGATATCTTACGATAAGAAAACAGAAACTCAAGCAAATTTTAAAAAACTTAAGAGTAGTAAAAAGTGTTCTATTCTCTGCTCTATACAGGTTAGCTTAAATACTATATAACAAATGGTTCATTCATTGGATTCACAAATCTTGGCAATATTGAATTTGTGTAAAATTTCAAAAATTATTCTAAAAAGTGCAGTGAATCTTACACCCACCTATTTTTATCTAACTTAAAGTATTCTCATATATATTTCATTATCATTCATTATCCTAAATTTTATTTTCATTTTCATCCATATTGTACATTTCCATCATTTCCTTCATTTATCTATGTTGATGCTGTCTCTTCAGTACATATCCATTTGTCATGGTTTTTGTCACAAGCATGTGCCATTCTGCCTTAAATGGACCGTGACCCAGTTGGCAAATCAATGGGATCCCCTCGGGCTCCTCATTTCTCAGGAAGCCTGACATAAAAAATATCTACTCAAGGTGGACTCAACTCACTGACTGGCATCAGAAAATAAATGACATACGACACTCAATGTTACAATACTAATATAGGCTTATAGTTTGTTCTTTAGCAACAGAACTGATTTTCACAAATGGAGTACACTAGTTGAAGTCAGAAAAGAAATCTTTGAAAAACAAACCTATTTTTATCACCATATTTTAACTATCAGTGCACTGATACTGTTTTTTGCAATGAAAGAATAATTTGGGGCAAATTGCTTCTTTCCCACACGGAAGGCAGAAACCTAAATGAATAATTATAACTAACATTTGGATATCCGTAACCAGGAACAGGGATGATCCATGGGTTATCTAGCCACTGTTCAGGGATGTGTAGTGGTCCTGATACTTTGTCTTGTTCCATGCTAGATGCTTTGTCTAAGTCAGTCATGCTAATCTCATCACACTCTCTGGGATTTCTTTAGGAATAGGCATGTGACCCTATGCTGATTTCTAAGACAAGGGAGGAGTTCTTTCTTAGAAAAGGTTTTCTCCCTTTTCTGTAGAATGTAAGGAAAGGTAAGTAGATCTCTTCTAGACTTTCCAACATCTGGATATTATGCAAGTAGTTGCTGTTGACATTTTCAGACCCTAAAGTGAGGGAAGGGGGATGCAGCCTTATGATGAGTGACCCTGAAGATAGCAGATCTGAGGGATGGAAGAAAACTGGCCTTTGATCAACTGTTGAATTCTTGACATTACAGCATCATGATATTGAATTTAGGGAAAAAAAGCAGAAAATCAGGAGACACTGAAACCACAATGAAAAATATTCTGTAACAATGAATCAGTTTTCTTCTTTTCCTTTCTTTATGGTTCAGTAAACCTAAGAAAACAATGGAAAGAAAAAAAATAATTTTTTAAACACCTAGCATATAAGATACAAATGTTAAGAAAGTATAGTAAGACTTATTCCCTCATATAACTTTGTGAGGTATATTTGAGAATAACTATTTCTTTGTGGTTATTTAAATATGTATGAGCAAATTAATCTAGTATTTTCCCTCTCGTTTTACTTTCATTTTCCTCTGTATCTTACATGAATAATGAATGCTTAATTTTGATAACAGTGGAAGAAACAAAGGTAGTGCAATAGAACTAACATGTGGAGAGAACAAAGCTTGTGTTCTTATACAACTATGTGAAAATATATACACATATATAGTGGTATAATATAGGTTTAAATTTTCTCCCAAACATTCAGATATAAAAGACAAACTGAATTCGTATGTGTTCTAAAAGAAAAATAAAACTGCCTTTACCTTTACTCAGCATATGGTTAAAAACTCCATGTCAGTTATTTGAGAGTTGCCCATTTCCTTTCACTGGGATTATAGAATAAACACTGGGAGTAGATCAATCCAGTGATCACAGAACAGTCCCAGCTGTATGGTTCATCTTGGCTGCTACTAAAATGCCCATTGTGGCATCTCCATGCTCCTTTCAAAAATATGTTAATCTGCCAAATGATTGCAGACTTTGCATACCAAATTTGGCTCTCAGGACCTTCTCTGCACCCCTCCTTTCAAGTGCATGATGCTTAGCTAATCAGTGGTCAGGTCCCAGTTGTCCCATCACCATGTCCAGTTGGAACCAGAAACCTCTAGGTTCTATTCTCTCTCTAGGATTTCAAATTTCCAATCAGTGTGGAATCAGTCCAATTGCTGTCTGTCCAAATACTAAAGCCTTCTTTTCTTTCATGCCCTCCCTCTCCATAAACACTTGCTTAATGTCATTTAATGGAAATTAACATAGAGAGTCTGACTCAGCGTTGAAGCTTAGGAGCTTTAGAATTCTCAAAATACAATGGGGAAAAGAAAAATTCCACTTTGTAGCAAAAAAAAAAAAAAGAAAGAAAAGAAAAGAAAGGCAATAGTAAATTATATTCTCAATAATTTCTCTTTTACATAAGAACTTGACAAAATTTGTCCATCCTCAAATGTCTTGGCTCTTATATATAACCTTTATTATGTTTGTGTTGTGTATTAATATTACTAAATCATGGGTCCTATGGAATATAGTCTGAAATGTTAAGCCTCCAAAAATGATTTTTTTAACTAATTTTTAAATTTGATTGGATTAAACTTATTGTAAGCTTAGAGCAACTTAGAAAAGAGAACATTTGGGGATTGTCTGGCTTAGACATGGATTTTTTCCATGATTTATTACTAATCACTTATTGAAACCATAAAATGAAAAATTGTTATTCTCTCATTTACTATATATGGTTTTATTTTATTACTTTAAAAACTATATAGCTTTTTATTTTATTTTAGTACCAGAATATACACAAGCAATTATTAGACCTTTTAATTGGTTTATCAGCTTCTTCAATAAAACGTAAGTGATGGACTTGGTTCTTCATAACCAGAAGGTTGCCTTTGAAAATACACAGGCTTAAAATTCTTATTTAATAGGTGGGTCAAGGATAATTTACAATGCCTTGTGATTTTTATGTGTACTTCTTGAGAACCACTCTACTAGGTATCTAGATAGCATTTCCAGCTCTAATCTTCTGTGATATCGGGGGTAGACAACAGAGGTTTCTATTTCTGGTGTTCTGAAAATTCACAATTTATTTGGTATCTCAAAAGAGAAATAATGGATGGTCTGAAAAATTGAAGATTTATCCTCTGTGTTTTTAGCAGCACATTTAGTGACATCTTCCTTTTATAAGTACTATTCTCTATTGAGCCTTCCATCTGTTTCAGTGTTTTTGCTTTTAAGACAAAGAAAATAAAATCTAATTTTTCCATTCCAATTCCTCTTTTTTTTTTTTTTCTGAGACAGAGTCTCGCTTTGTTGCCCGGGCTAGAGTGAGTGCTGTGGCGTCAGCCTAGCTCACAGCAACCTCAAACTCCTGGGCTTAAGCGATACTACTGCCTCAACCTCCCGAGTAGCTGGGACTACAGGCATGTGCCACCATGCCCGGCTAATTTTTTTATATATATTTTAGTTGACCAGATAATTTCTTTCTATTTTTTTAGTAGAGACAGGGTCTCACTCATGCTCAGGCTGGTCTCGAACTCCTGACCTTGAGTGATCCACCCGCCTCGGCCTCCCAGAGTGCTAGGATTACAGGCCTGAGCCACCACGCCCGGCCCCAATTCCATTTTGTGAGGGAGATAATAATATATTGTTTTTTTCTTGCTGTTGTAATAATTTAGTGAAATGTCACTCTCCATATGTACTGATATTTGCTAATCAGAAAATCTGTACATGAAATTATAGCTTCTCTTAAAGACTGGGCATAATGTTCAAAATCATTTTGAAATTATTAAAAATCATCAATGACTGATTGATTGTAATGATATACCAAAGGTTCAGTTAAGTCTGTTAACTAAATCTATTAGTTGCAACATCTCTAGTAGTGACTACATAGCCAAGATTTTAATCTAAATCTTGATATGTTAGCTAACAACCAAACTCACTGTTAAAAGAGGCGCTGTAGTGATTAGGTAACACAAAATAAAGTCCTTCGGTCATTCTAACTAATCTACTTTTGTTTACATAGACTAAAACTTGCATATAACTTATTACTCAGACTCTATTTTTTTTTTTTTTTTTTTTTTTGAGACAGAGTCTCACTTTGTTGCTCAGGCTAGAGTGCCATGGCGGCAGCCTAGCTCACAGCAACCTCAAACTCCTGGGCTTAAGCGATCCTCCTGCCTCAGCCTCCCGAGTAGCTGGGACTACAGGCATGCACCACCATGCCCGGCTAATTTTTTCTATATATATTTTAGTTGGCCAGATAATTTCTTTCTATTTTTAGTAGAGATGGGGTCTTGCTCTTGCTCAGGCTGGCAGACTCTACTTTTTATTACACAGATCTTCACTTCAAGAATTTATTGAGGGCCGGGCGCGGTGGCTCATGCCTGTAATCCTAGCACTCTGGGAGGCCGAGGTGGGCGGATCGTTTGAGCTCAGGAGTTCGAGACCAGCCTGAGCAAGAGCGAGACCCCACCTCTACTAAAAATAGAAAGAAATTATATGGACAGCTAAAAATATATATAGAAAAAATTAGCCGGGCATGGTGGCGCATGCCTGTAGTCCCAGCTACTCGGGAGGCTGAGACAGGAGGATCGCTTGAGCTCAGGAGTTTGAGGTTGCTGTGAGCTAGGCTGACGCCACGGCACTCACTCTAGCCTGGGCAACAGAGTGAGACTCTGTCTCAAAAAAAAAAAAAAAAAAAAAAATTTATTGAGAATAATTTAATGTTACATTTATGATTGTGGTTCATTATTATGAGTGTCAGTTTTCTATCCTTTCTACAGTAAATTATGAATTTTTTTCCCTGTACAATCCAAGACTAATATAGAATTTGAGTTCCTTAATTTCATGAATTATATAATTCTTTTAATATGTTCCCCTCAATTGTCAATTTTAATGACAGTTGCTATGCCTATCTGAAGCAGCCCCATTTCTTCCCCTCTAATCTGTTGTTTTGAATCTGTGATGGCTTTGAAAGGGACAAACACATTTGTTAGGATTATATGCAATATAAAGGTAAACAGAACCTGAGAAAAGACTTGTTGATCCACCTGAGTTAACAAATGTACGAGCTTTAAAGCTTTAGACTTCTGAGTTCCATTTTGAAATCTCAGATACATTTTTCCTTCTTTCTTATTCCAAGATTCATTACAGAGAAAAGAGGTTTACAGATGGATGAATTTTGAGGTTTTAGAAATCCATGGAGCAGTATTAAATTTCATAAATATTGTGTGAGAATACAACAGATCAGTGAGAGGAATTATCCATTTCAGATTTCCTAATAAAAATGAAGAGTTCTCAGAAATTATCTAGCTTAAAAAATGATTTAGTATAGAAGGAACAGGAGTAGAATTAAAAAAAAGAAAAAAGTGATTTAGAACTGATTGAATACCATTTCCATTGCCAACATTAGCCAAAGAAATGAGTCTGTTTATTCTGAAAGAAATATGAGACAAATTAATAACAAGTTTATTTCAAAACAAACATACTTTTATATCATTATTTGCTACATTTCCATAACTATAACTGGGACTCATCTCTGAGCTTCACAATTTATTTTTAGGAAATCGATGAAATAGTTAAATGTTCACAGTAACTGTTTTTTTTTTCCCAGAAAACATTCTGCTATTTAGATGAATGCCGTTTTTAATTGGTTAAGTCTATAAAAAAATTATGGCTAAAAACTGCTATGTTGTGTGCATTATTTATGTAATGTGTTTAAGAGGATCATAAAGAAATAAAAAAACACATCTTCCTTCACAAGAACAGGTTGACTTCAATCATTTATTACTAACTGACAAGAACAGCTTTCAAAGGATAGTATTAATAGATTCTTTATCTCTACTAGTAGAGAACCCCATTGTATTCAAATTATCTATTTCATTCTAACCACCCATTTGTCTGTGAGGAGTTTATCAAAAACAAAAAAAAAATGTAAATTTTGCATTAGTAAGTAGATAGATATGTATGGAAAAAAACATATGTGCCAGTGTGCATGTAGACGTGTGTGTACATACACAGAAAAGAGAATGTGCATGTCTCTGATCTTTAGTCTTCTGCCGACTATCTTAAGTTAAACAGAACTTGAGAGCTTTCTAAAATCCAATTCTGGAGCCAAAATCAATTACTTCTCACTATGAACTTGTCTTGGTTATGACATATATAATATATATTATTATTTATATATTATCTATATAATATATAAAAGACAGGAGGCCTTTTGAGCTAGATAGCTTTGCCCTCACTAGCTGTGTTACCTCAACTAAGTCACCTAACCTTTCTAAACCCGTCCATTCATTTTAATAATGGATATATCAATAGCAGCTACTTTGCAGAATTGTTATCAAGATTAAATGTAAAATGCTTCATGTATTTCACTTCATGGTAAACCCATAACATAGTGCCTGCCCCATAGAAAGCAATTAATAAATATATACAATGTTCGATGATGATGATGATGATGATGACGGTAATGATTTAACTGTGAAATCGATAGACTGTTTCTCTGACTTGAGCTATAGCTCTTAAATTGAATTGCCAAACCAAGGCATTTTATTCAAGTGTATGGCATTGAGCTATAATAACCTGGAATTCAGTCATCTTTTTGTTAAAAACAATTTTATTACTAACCCAAGGATTTTAATATTAATATATTTTTATACCACATAATAGTATATAAAAGTTTATATTTTCACATAAAAACTTTGAAGAAAATAGAAGGTAAAATACCTAGTATGAAGATAGCTAGCTCACATTATTTTGTAATGGTTTAATTACTTATGTTTACCATTAAATGTCAATTCTCTGAGGTAAGGATTATCTTTTATTTACAATATATTTTTTTTACCTTTATATCCTCAAGGCTGTTATGATAATGCCTGGAACATAGTAGGTTGCCGAGAGAGAGAGAGAGAGAGAGAGAGAGAGAGAGAAGGGGGTAGGGGAAAAGGAAGGAGGGAAGGAAGGAAGGAAAAAATAATTGAATGGTTAGGTGTTTACCCACATCTCTTTAGCTATTTTGAGAATTCCTCATAGAGTAAGAAACTCACAGGGTCTATACTCATACCAAAATTCCAAAGATTTGGCAGGTACTGATAGCGTTTGTTGGACATAATCTCAGGCTAGTAGGGCTCCTGGGCCTTATTTTTAGGGCTTGCTTGAGATTGCTACATTTTTGCTGAGATGCTCTCCATCTGATAGACACAAAGCAAAATACCTCAGTCTGATCCCTTTCTCTTCAGATATCAAGGCTTTAATCTGGCTAACTCCACCTAAATCTTATCCATGCCACAGCCATCCAGGTCAGTTCCCCTGACTTAAGTTGCTGGACTTTTCTGCCCTCTCAGAGCAAGAAAATCTCCCTTAGTCTAACTGTATGCTTAAAAGCTAAGGCTAAAATTTTTCCCTCCATATTCAAAAAGATCCGAAACAAAAACTCAAAATAGACCAATATGTCTGATTGTGATTGGTATGGATATAAGTGTGGATTAGTGTATATATATATATATATATATATGTATATATATATATGGGCATAATTAAATACAGGCATAGATCTAGGTCTGGAGTGCTATTTATTGATTCTGTGATTTTTTTAAAATTCTTTATGTACAATCAAAGACTAGTTGCTTGTGAGAAAATGCAGATCTTACTTTGTTCTGTGATGCGCTTTTCCAGGACACTATTTGTAGTTCGCTGGTATTTCACAGAAGATATATTTTTCAGAGAAAAACATAAGGCTCATAGAGGTGAAGCAAGTTTCTCATGGTGACACAGTAATATAAAGCAGAGTTGGGACGGGTCTGCAGATTGCATCCTCTGTCAAGATTCCCTTTCTGTCCTAGATCATGCTGCACCTCTGAAAGTATCAGAATTTGAGTTCGGTTTCTCACAGGACTCACAAAACCAGGAAGGACAAGGATTCAAAGACAAAATCAGTATTTCTGTCTCTACAATATATCAAAATCACCTGTGCTTATGTTCAAAGCCACAAGGGGATTTCAGTCTAGTCCAGTTGCTCATTGCACAAAAATCCGAGACAACGAGGATTGCTAAAGAAAAAAGGAATCTTTTGTATGAAAGACATCTTGCTAGGAAAATGGAAGAAGCTGCCTCAAATCCATCTCCCTGACTAAGGATATAATGGACTTATTTTTTTTTTTTTTGGTAATTACTAATTGTTTTTTTAATTTCAGAATATTATGGGGGTACAAATATTTAGGTTACATATAGTGCCTTTGTACCACCCATGTCAGAGCTACAAATGTGCCCATTCCCCAGATAGTGTGCACCACCACCCATTAGATGTAAAGTTACCAATTCCCTCCTCCCCCCTCCCACCTGTCCTACACCTGATAAATGTTACTTCCATATGTGCACATAAGTGCTGATCAGTTAGTACCAATTTGATGGTGAATAAATGTGGTGCTTATTTTTCCATTCTTGTGATTGTTCACCTAGGAGAATGGGCTCAAGCTCCATCCAGGATAATACCAGAGGTGTTATTTCACCATTTTTTTTTTGTGTGTGTGGCTGAGTAGTACTCCATGGTATACAGATACCACATTTTATTAATCTACTCATGTATTGATTGACAGGCACTTGGGTTGTTTCCACATCTTTGCATTGTAAATTGTGCTGCTATAAACATTTGAGGACAGATGTCTTTATTATAGAATGTTTTTTTTTTTTTTTACTTTGGGTAGAAGCCCATCATGAACTTTTAAAGGAGGGGCCACATGCCTTGGGACAGGCCATGGTGTATCTCACAAGGGGCTACATGCATTGGGAGCAGGTTGTAGGGGATGGTGAATCTCAGTGTCAGGAAATCTGCCTTGGGGCCTTCAGAATCTTATCTCTGTCTTGTAGAAAATCTGTCATTTCAGGCTTAGTGTAGTGGCTGACACCTATACTCCCAGCACTTTGGGAAGCTGAGGTGGGAGGATCACTTAAGGCCAGGAGTTCAAGTCCATCATTTCTGGGAAACAACTCAAAGGGAGAAGATTATAAGAATCATATAGGGGTTCGTGGAACTGATTACACTAATTATAAAAATGCATGTATATTTTAGACTCACCTTTTGGGGATTCTAATTCAGTAAATAGGAGGTGAGGTTGAGCCTCTGTGTTTTTAAAATCCTCCACAGAGAATTCGGCTGCACAGCTATGGTGTATAAGTATTGGACTATGAATAGCCACGGTGATTTATGTTTGTAAGAATTTTGTGTGGGAGTACTCAGCACCCAGCGTGATGCTCATCTGCATGGAAGCTTGGTGAGAACAAGGGTAGTCTATCTGGAGGCTCAGCAACTGTATCTGACCTTAAAAGTCTAGTTTGCTTCCCATTAATTAGTATGTAATGGTTTAAGTTTGAAATAACTTCCAAAATTTAATAATGGGAAAATTTCATGTAAGAATAAGGATTTTCATCTTCTTTTGAATAATCAGAAGTAGTAATTCCAGACCATATGCTAACACAAACAGAATTCCTAGAGTTGACTATTCTCTACCTGCTTTAAACCAGATTCTACTTTGCTGCTTCCTCTGTTTGCTAAATAAAGAGGCCTCATGCTAGGTGTCTAATAGTTTAGTGCTTAAAGGCTACAAAGTAATGAGGACCTGTGCCAAAGACTGGTCTGCCTTAGTCTGATGGTTTTGTAAGCTTTCCACTTAAAGACTGGACTACAGGAATTCTTTCAATAAGGATCAATCAGTGAGAAATTACTGCAAAATTGAGTAAAAAACTTAAATGAAAAAAAAGGAAAATACTCTTTAGCTGGTGGAAAATAAACATGTCCACTTTACAGTAACCTTATTAACATACACTAGTATAAGCAGAGAGAAAAAAGAAGGAAGGATCCTTCAATGGGATTTGTAATAGCATCAAAATATACTTTAAATAATCTAAAAATTTGTGTACAACATTTTTTAAATTTTATTTTTATGTTAGAAGTGTCATTTTTTTATGAGTAGAAACATCTGAGTGCAATTTTTTGTGGGGATAATGGTGGTATAGACTCAGATGAGTGAGACTGAATGTATTTATTATTTATCCTGACACAAATAGCTCATATACTTCCTCATTTCTTATATTCACATTGAAATATGAATAGATGAATTGACATAATGCAGTTATATATCTTTTTTATGTTTTCAGTAGATAAAAAGTGTACTCTACTGAGACAAATTCAGTTAATTAAATAACTCTTAATTCATATTGCACATTATTCTGTTTAGGCAGTTAGCAATCCTATTGACATTTTGCCCATAGATGACCTCTTTCAAAGCTAATTCCTATTCAACTGTACTCTATAAGTAAATCAAAAGATGAAGTGTAATATGAACAATTTATCTTTTTGAGGATCAAGAATATCAATGTGAAAGAAAAATAAAACTGACATGAAATTCATAGTTATAAAATAAACATTTAATCCATGGTATCTATTTATTTAATAGATTTATGCTTGACATCCATTTCTCTGGCCCTGAAAAGCATCATAAGGACTTTTTCCCTAAAGGTTTTCCATATAGATTTAGATCTTGTTACCAGAGAGCTGAAGACTAAAGATTCTGTGTAAGTCACAAACAAAAGAATTATTATTTTTAGTAGCTATATTTTGCTCAAAAGTGTTGTCAAAACCACAAGGGGGTTTTGGTCTATGTCCAGTTGCTACTTGCACAAAAATCCAATTATTGAGACAATGGGGATTCCCAAGGAAGAAAGGAATCTTTAATATGGCAGACATGTTGCCAGGAAAAGGGAAGAAGCTGCTTCTAATTTGCCACCTCAAGTAAGGTATATCATGGACTTTTAAAGGAGGGGCCAGGTGCCTTGGGGCAGGCTGTGGTGCATCTCACAAAGGGCTACCTGCATGGGGGCAGATTGTGGGGGTTGGTGAATCTTAGTGTCAGGAAGTCTACCCTGGGGCCTTCAGAATCTCAGCTCTGTTGTCTTGTAGAAAATCCATTATTTCAGGCTGGGTGTGGTGATTCATGCCTATAATCCCAGCACCTTGGGAGGCTGAGGCAAGAAGATCACTTGAGGCCAGGTGTTTGAGTCCATCATTTCTGGGAATCAACTAAAGGGTCAAGTAGTCAGTTAAGGGAGAGGATTACAGAAAGCATGTAGGGTTCATGGAAGCAGTTACAAAAGTTGTTAATTTAGTAAATATAAATGCAAACCAACAAAATTAGATTTTTTTTTGTATGGTGAGTATTTAGTATTTTCTAAGACATCTATCATCAATTCTAAAAAAAGAGACTACTTTAAATTATTAATGATTAATTAAAAACTGTTTAAATACCCTTCAAAATCATTTTCAAAGTTATATATGTATCCACATGGGTTGAATCTATCAATTATGCAAATCAGCATTAGGACTCAATTACAATTGATTCCATGTCCCTATTGAGTAAAACTTTTGCCAGGAGTTTTTAAACTTTTTTGATTTTGATCCCTTTCCTATAAAGTATTTTTTCATATATTTCCAAAATATGTATTATTTATAAATTATGCACATGTTTGATTTTGCTAATAGAAATTATAAAAACAAACACACAAAAATATAAAATAAAAGAGTAATATGGTAAATAAAAATTTTTTAAATGTTATATTAGTTATCAGTGTTCTAAAATTTTGGCATATTTAAAAATCATGACTGATTCATAAACACAGTGTAACTAAATGTGCTTTGTTTTCCCTTTCTTTTTCTTGAATTCTACTAGTGTAAAATAAAATCTTAAGCCCCCAGATGACTGAATGGACCCCCTTTTGGCCAAGGGGACCCCAGAAATACCCTAGAGCTGAGTTGCTGGCCATGAGAAGGGAGGACACACATGCTTCCTCATGCCCCCTTCCCTTCTTGGAGATAGTCTTTGTAACTCCTGAACAGATTTAAGTTTATACAAGACAAAGCTTTAACCACACCTGCAGGCCATCAATATACCTAACTTGAGTTTTGTTAATGTCCAGTAGCTTGTCTCTGATTAACAGACATCCTTATTTTAAATTAAAACATTCCAAGCCTTTAGACAAAGCTTCATTTCTTTAACTAATTACAAATCAAAGAATCTTTAAACCCACCTATTACCTATAAGTGCTCCCACCTCCCAGCTTTGAGATGTACCATCTTTTGGGCCAAACCAATGTACACCCTCCACAGTGTACACCTTAGGGTCTTACATGTAATTCCAAGAATGTATAAAACCAAACTGTAACCCAGCTATTGTGGGCACATTTTCTCTTGAGGCCATATGCTCCAGGCTGGTCACACACATTTGGCTGAGAATGAACCTCTTTAACTTATTTTACTGAGTTTGGGTTCTTTTCCATTAAAATGGTAATTTGAAAATTTGGTTCTAATTTTTATTTGTTTAAATATTTGGTTTAAAGGGCTAAGATGAAAAAGATACCATTCAGTGAGACATAGTTCAAAGCAGAAACAGTGTAATATGAATTATACTTACTAAATCATTTTATTTACATTTACCACACCCATAATTATGCCAATCGTGTAGGGAGAAAGAAAAGGTACTGCGGCTGGCACAATCTTCTTCTCTGTTCTCCTTTCTTTTGCTACAGGTACTAATGTGGCCTGTTGTTACTCAAATCTAGTGATGCCTAGCTAAAAGTGATTCTTCCTACAGTGAGGTACTTTAATTTCTTCTTTTTTGATTCCTTGGAGACACTGCCACTGATAACATCTCTCTGTAGCTTGGCCAAACTCTCTCTTCTCCATATTGTCACTTCCAGCCCATTCTTTCTCCATTATGCATGCAATCATTCTCTTCTAATCCAAAGCCAAGGAGAAAACCCTCTTGAGAGAAACTCTTTAAAAATGGTACATATTATTTATTTAATTTTTTTGGATTCCACTAGTAATGAGGCAGGAAGATAGAGTGGTTTTAAAAAAGTTGTTAAGATCTTGGATGTGAAGCCAGAGTACTCTGTTCAAATTGTGATGCAACCATCTATAGGCACTTTGAGTAAATTATCTCATCTTTCTGTGCTTCAGTTACCTGACCAATATGATGAAATGCATGAGAATAGTAATAGAAAGAATTGTTATTTTTGAGAGGTTCTCAGGAAAATTTAAAAGGTGTTATTTAAATAAAGATTAGAAAAAAGTGAGTGAGAGAATGTGCCATATGGATATCTGTGGGAAAGTCAAGGTGAAGGAAAAGGCAAAAGCATATGTCAAATTTTTGAAGAGCATGTTTAGCCTGGCAAGAAGCAGAAGTGGAGGTGAGTATGGCTAGAGTGGGAAAATATGATTAAGAATGGATTTATTCAGAAGGTGTAGAGACAAATAGTGACAGAAAAAGTAGGCTATCACACAAACTTTGTTTTTGACTCTGAAAAACAGGAAAGTCAATGAAGGACTTTAATGAGTATATGACAAGATGTGACTTAAGATATATATTTTCTTAGGTTGCTTTGTCTATCATCCTGTGTTCTAATTCAATAGGTTTATATGTCCTTTTTCCTTATGTAAGCTTCTTGAGGGCCAGGACTATTTATTATCTATCTTTGACTCCAAAAAGCCTGGTCTATTGCCTGGATTGAAATAGTTGCTCAATAATTATGTGCTGAAGGAAGAACTGCAAAAAGGAGAACCATTCAACCCTGCAATAGTCAGGCAAGTGGAGTAAAAAGAGCTCTGTTCTGAAATTCAGTAGATCTAGGGTTTCTTGCTCAGGAACATGGACTTTATGACCTTAAGCCAGTTCTATAATTATTGACCCATTCATCAAATTCTGAATAAATTTTATGATCAAAATATGGCAACTCTTAAATTCTCTGGGTGTCAGTTTTGTATCGTTTTTACAATGAGAGCTGCATTTACCTGTAGAGTATTATTTTCTTTCAAGATATTGAGTTCTACGTTAAGGGTATTGTAAAGCTTCAGGGAATTTTTGTCTTAACTCACTTGAATGGACCGTTTCCCAAGTAGGTTTTAATGAAATTGATGACTACAAGCCACCTCCCAACTGGTATATTAAAGCCTTAGGTCTGTTGAGAAATCATTAGTTTCATAAAACTTTAGAATGCTGCCTCCCATTCAGTTTGACATTGCTAATGATCTTGAATCTATTTTTCCCCTTGATATTCTTATATTGTATAATATGTGAAACTTAACAAAGCATATACAACATATAAACCTAAATCACTCTTCAATATGAAGGAGATAGGGACACATTAAAATATATGTATTATGCAGCTGCATTAAAGCAACTATATAAGTTAACATTAGGCATGCTGTAATATGAATTCAGCCACTAATTATTGAAATATGTATTTAATAATTCATGTTTCATTCATAATATACCATAAAAATACAGCATATAAAGGAATATATATTTATTGTGGCATTATGGAGAATTATCCTGAGGCTACAGATTAATTTAAAATATGATCGTTCTTATCACATATTCTGGCTATTTTATGAAAACAGCCATATATTCTATTCATGACCTAGCTTTACCTTGACTCCTCTCAAATTTCCCTGTGCTATTTTAACGCCTTAAGGGAGTGAGGTGGGATTTAAACTAAGATGATTTCTTCATAATCATTGCATATTATTGTGGCATATTGAAATAATAATAAAATTTAGCATTGCCATCTTTTATATGGAGGGAACAAAAAGCTTACAGCACATTTTGTGTCATTGTCCTATCCAGGATGGAAAAATCTCTTTGTATTTTTTTTTCTTTTTAAATATTTTAGCACCGAAAGACCAAACGAAGGATGTCATTTATTTTAATTGAAGGGATTTCTATTATACACAGTCACCTGGGACAAAAGAGTTTGGTGGATCTCCAAGGATTGTAAGGCCCTTACCATAGTGACATCTCAAAGTAATGTTGACAATATTGTTGACTTCATGATATACTGAAAATAATTTGCTATGGCCTGAGGCAGGAATTTTGAAAATATTCATTATTATTCAGGAGACTATATTGCCTAAATATATTTGTTTTGCATAACAATGAGTCCTTTGTTTTGATTATGCATATTAACAATAACTATTTTGCTCAATTTTTAAAAAATTTTGATCCTCATGGATCATTTATTTTTTGTTACTATCCTTAACATATATTACTCAATTGCAGGTGTGAATTGAGTCCCCATGATCTATCTACATAAGCATTCCCAATCTTTGCTTTCTCTCCTTACTCTTCACTCTAGTCAGATGCTTCCAGGGTACAAGCCCTGCTCTAGCCGCTCTTAAAGTATAGTATAAAATGTTTTATTGGCTTTTTTAATAAAAGTTCTGATCATACAAAAATATGCTTCAAGTTTTTAGTACTGCATTTAGTTGTATTTATGTAGATATTTTTAAAATACAATGCATTTTCAATATAAGTATTACTAAATGATAGTGTTTTACTTACCAAAATAAAATATATGAAGTAGGAAAATAAAAAGGAGGAATTTTTAGAAGGTTCAGCTTATACGGCAAAAGGCAGTTACAGAATTTTATTAGAGGCCTCTGTGATTTTGATAGTCCTTCATTTATGTGGAACATCCACGTAAGCTAAACCATATTTGTAGTAAATGGCCACTTGTTGATCAGTCTTCAGAGCTTTATTTATTTATTTATTTATTTATGAAAGGCTAAGTATTCATGTGAATATGATATACCTGAGAGAGGCTGGATTTATAATAGAAAAAGACGAAAATATTTTAAAAAGAAAAAAATGTCCTAATAGATATCTGCATCTCACATATATAATAAATATATATAGTATCCAAATAACCAGATGTCTTTCTTCCTGGGGAATGTTTTTTGTTTTTGTTTTTGTTTTTGTTTGTTTGCTTATTTGTTTTTGTTACATCATAGAGAGGAGTTTTTGCTCTGAGTCTTGAATTAGACATTATTTATATTTACAGTTATGTATTTTTTTAAATAAGGAAAGCTGATTTTCACACATCAAGCTAATACAGGTGAGCGTTGTCAAAGAAAAAATTATCACTGTTATATCTTATTCAATAAGTAGTACAGTTTTTAATCAGCCTTAGAAATTCTCAGATGTCAGGCCGAGCAGCTAAATGACATTAAAATGTGTGAAGCTCTTGATCTAATCAATCTCAAATGGCACTTTCTGAGAAATAAAAAGATTTTAAGACTTGGTATATTTAGATATTGATACAGATAAGAAATAAAAGTATTGATTCTACTTTTTAGTCTCTGAGAAACTATGGTTTCTGGTAAGTTTAACCATAAGCCTGCTGTATTTTTTTTCCTTCTACATAAAATGAACTGAGCAATCGTACCCTAAAAATTGATTTTAGCAATTTTAAAACCACACACAAACCAAAAGGTCCATTCAACATAGTATTTTTACCCATACAACTGTCATCCTGTATGTTAGGTCAATGCCATTCAATTCAATTCATAATTAAGGATTTAGACATGAAAAGTCCTTGTTCTTTGTGTTGTGGGATATACACACTAACAACATAATATTGCTAGACTCAATAGGCTTATAAATTATGCGAAAATTAAGAGAGAAATATCCACGCAAATAATGCCATTGAAAATATAATGTGATATGTGTTGTATAAGAAGAACAAAGATTGTTCTGCAGGTTGAGAGAAGAAAGCACAGTTTCCTCTCCCAAGAATTTATGACTTTTGTAGAAAAACATAACATTTGGATATTTTGGAGCAGAGTCACTCTAAAGGCAAATACTAAAGGGCTTATGTATCCTTCATGACAGTGTTAAAATGCAGACTCTGGAGGCCATCACTAGCTATTTTGACTCAATAATTATGGAATGGGGCTCAAGAATCTATCATTTTTAACAAGCACCTCAGGTGATTCAGATCAAGCAGCCAAAAATGACCTTTTGAATCATGAGTTGCCTTGGATTTTACATAAGTCTTTTATTTTCCCTTATTTTATGTATGTTAACCCAATAGTCTTCAAATAAATTCTATCCTCTGTCATATTTTTCTTTCTTTTAGTTTACTTATCCAGAATCTGTTTCTGTTGCTGTGCTTCAGGCTGTATATACAATCTTTGATTCAGTATCGCTGACTGTTCCTTAAGGCAATTTTTTTTCAACTAAATAAATGCTTTTAAGAACTTACATGTTTTTCTAATGTACATATAACCTGTGAATTATTAAAACCTCTGTTAGCTTATTTGATTATCAAATTAAATGTGCAATTTTTTTTATGCTACCATTTATATTACATTGCTAAATGTATGTTTGTTCTCTATTTTTTTAGTTATTTAAAGCTTGCTTTGCTTTTGAGAAGAAAAGAGGAATTATTTTTCTGTATATTTTATTTCATCTCATATTTTAATTTTCTTTATTCTTGTTTAGATAAAAAGGCATTTTACCATTTTGACTTGGAAATGATGCTAAGGCTTGTTTTAAAAATGGAAAATGCCACTTGCATTTATGAAAAATTCAGGCAGTATTTCATAATAATTTTTCATCATTTGGTTTCTGCAATTATACTGTAGTATATAGTTTGAATCTTTAAGACCTAGGACAGAACTTAGCACTGTCTTCAGTTAATAAATATTTCATGAATCACGGACATTACGTGCTCTCAGTTTAGTTTCCAGATTAATTTATGTATTCATTCAAAAACAACAGAGGTCCAAAATGCTGTGCTGTGGAATGAATATAGACTGGTAAACAACACACAATTCCTTCCCTCAGGACTCTCAGAGACATAGAGAAACTGTTTTATCACAAAGTGGGATAAAAAAAATCACATAACCCATCAAGCTAAATTAAACATTTTTGTTAGATACATGTTAGAATACTCTCAGTGCCAACTGTTCCTTCTCTTCATAGCACAGACTATCATGATTTTATATACAAATACACAGACAGACATATATATAGTGTGTGTGTGTGTGTGTGTGTGTGTGTGTATTTTCTTCTTTCTGTCTTCCTAATAGACTCAGGGTATTGTGAGCCTCAGGGTATTGTGACCTCAAATAGTGATGTTATATAACTTAACTGACAGTTGTTTGCCCAGTATCTGGTGCCTAGAACATAGAAGATAGTCAGTAAATAATTGTTAAGTGAATGCGCAAGATGCCTTCCCAATAGATTTGTTTTCTGAAAGGCTGAAATTCTCATAGGGGTGTTATTTTGTCAGAGAAAATCGAGCCTTTATACTTCATTATGCTTGCCTCCTATACAAATTACACTATTTATAGCCATGCATATACACATATACATATGCATGGCTATAAATAGTATAGTATGTGTATGTATATATATATATATATATACTATACTACATATATAGTATAATAGTAAAATCTGATTCATATTTGTTATAAATTATGTTTGTACATATACCTGATAGAAGATATTTAAAAATTAAAATGCCTACAGATTTTTCCACTGTAATTCTTCTCAACCACTTATTAACTTAATTCTGATTCACATAAACCTAGAGGTAAATTAGGAAAGTAGGCTTTTGACTATAAAGATATTATATGGAGGTAAGTACCTGTAATGTCTAATATTAATATTGATAGCTAACATGTAAAGTTGACCCATGAACAATGCAGGGGTTAGGGGCACCGATACCATATGCAGTCAAAATCCATTTATAACTTTTGACTCCCTGAGAACTGAACTACTAACAGCCTACTGTTGAGTGGGAGCCTTACCAATAATACAACTAGTCAATTAACATATTTGTATGCTATATTATCTACTGTATTCTTAAAATAAATTGGAGAAAAGAAAATGTTATTAAGAAAATCATAAGAGAAAATATATTTACTATTCATTAAGTGGGAGTGGATCATCATAAACTTCTTTATCCTACTTATACCTCTCAATTGCCTGCAATATTACACTTTCCAGGACATTCTCTTCTGCCAGTATCCCACTCCAGTTCCCAGCTGGTATAAAGTTTTAATAGTTTCACTACTACACCATGCTCTGGGCTATCCACACTCCATTTACAACTACTGACAGTTTTCTTTTTCAGCTGACAATTCAGCTCCAAAACATCATTTTACAGTCTGTGTCCTAGGCCACTCCTGGCTCCAGTTCTTACTGGGAGGATTCCCCAGGAAACTTTTTAAGAAATGAGATTTTTTTCATGCAGGGAGTTTTTTGTGAAATACTCTGAAAACAATATCTGTGAGGGACTAAAGAGAAGAGAAGTGAGCAGAGAGGAAATTTGAACTGCAATGTGGTTGTAACAGAGATCTTAGGCAATTCCACCGAAAGTGCTTGAACTGGGCTACCCCATCAGAGATGTCATGAATTGAGGTAAAAAGGCTTGATCTTTGTACCTGTGTCCAAAGCAGTGATTGGATGTGGACTAGGGGTTGGAGGGAGTGGTATCACATTGGCAAGGCAGCTCCTTTCAGGTAAGGACAAATCCTAGGGAAGGGCTCAGCCCTGAGTTGTCAACTGCCAACACTCTGGGCAGCTGGGGCTAAGATAGCCTCAGATATGAAAGTGGATCTGGGTGGCACACAGAGGCACCCAGAACAACCACCAATGATGCTACTGACTATTAAGGAAAACAAACATTGACTAAGTAACCCAGCTTTTGGCAAACAGAATTTGGAAAGCTAAATTGGTTAGCCTATGTGATGTGATTATTTTATTTTCTGGGGAAAAAAATACTGCTTCAAGCCTCTATGCAAAGCAATCAGGCCCTCACTCTCTTTGATCACTGTAATTTAGAAAGAGGCAGAGGCTGGGTGCGGTGGTTCATTGATTCATGCCTGTAATCCCAGCACTTCGGGAGGCTAAGGTGGGAGGATCGCTTGGGCCCAGGTGTTCAAGGTTGCAGTGAGCACTTAATACACTGCACTCCATCCTGGGTTACAAAGTGAGACCCTTAAAAGAGAGAGAAAGAAAGAGATTGATTTGAGAAGGATAAAGGATATCTTTGAGTGAATACACAGAAGTTTTTAAAATCAGAGAAATTTGCAAACGTGTTCCTTTATTTAAAATGTGAATGAAGAAACTCATATAAACATTTTGAAAGAATAACATTTTATCAGTAAAAATATTTATTAAGAAAAGAGGTTTTGAAAATATAAAATCACCAAGTTTCTGGTGGAAAAATTATATAACTGCTACATCACTGGGTAATTTTAAACTTTCAGTCAAACAAACTTTGGGTCAAGTGTATATTCAGCAAATGTGTTATATATACATTTTACTGTTTTTGCAGGAAATAAGGAATAAAAACCTATATTTATAAAAAAAGGTTAATTTCATATTTAATCAAAGATTATTTCTTGGGAGTGATCTAGTGTAATATATTGTAGTAATCTTGAAGAGAGGGGAAGAGTTCATCAGTGATCTTGTTATTATGGGCATTAGTTAATCTTAGTTGCCTCTGAAGGCCTCATTCATTTAGCTAATCACATTTGTCAAATGTCTTCCTGCCAAACTTTAGGCTCTGGAGATACAAATATAAGCTGGGCACAGTACTTCCCACCTGCCTGAATCCTTGTTGGGAAGATGGAGTGATAATTTTAAAAAATGAAGACCATATAACAAGTGCTGTTATGTGTGTGTGTGTATGTGTGTATATATATACGTATATATATTATATATAAATGAATGAATTGTGCGAATCTAAAATATGAAGCAGCCATTTCTTCTGCAATGTAGAAGGAACAAAACTCAATATGAAATTTAGCCTGCCTTCTTACAAGGATAAATAGGAGTTTTCCAAGCAGAAAATTAGAGTTCATTCTATAGTACAAGTATATAAATATTGGTAATTCTTAGTGTAGTTGGAATAAATGGTGTACTGGATGGAATGATATGGGTGGGAAAAAAGACAATGGAGTTTTGATCTCAGACTAGGATGGACAGTTTTTTCCAAAATATAGAGTTTAGATTTTGTCCCATGGGTAGTGTTAGACGGAAACAATCCAAAATATTAGTTTGAGGACTGTGGCCCAGAAACCATACCCAAGAAGCCTTAAGCTAGTGGTCTTGCCATGGTCAGGTTACAAATTGTTTTTATACATTTTAGGTAAACAGTAATTACATGTAAAGTCATGAATCAATACATGGAAGGTGTACATTGGTTTAGCACAAAAAGGTGATGCAACTCAAATCCAGGGCTTACAAGTCATAGGTGGGTTTTAGGGATTCTTAGTTGATGATTGGCTGAAAGAGTTAAGCATTGTCTTAAGACCTGAAGAGAGTAGAAGGAAATGCCTGAGTTAAGATAAAGGGGTCTACTATCTTTCCTGTAAGGCTATACTGGAATCACGTTGGGAAGTAAAAAATCAGGTTGGGAAGTTATATGCAGTTAAAAAAAAAACCTGTTTAGTAAGATTTTTATCATTTATAGGTGTGACTCACCAGGTCTCGTAGAAAGGAATTTGGACAAAAGAAAAAGGTCAGGGTTCAGTCCTCAGTGGCAGGAGTAAGCAAGGTCTTTCTCAAGATCTGTATTTAATTTTTAGAAAATAAACTCTGGCTGCTATAAAGTAAGATTGAGTGTGGTCAGAGACCTTCAGATCATATATCTTGATGCCATAATTGCGTCTAAATATAATGTCTTAGGAGTAAGGTAGTGATAGTTGATTAGAAAGAAATTTCTAAGGAAAAACAAAAAGAATTTCATGTAATTAACACAGTGAAATTTAAAAAGGCAATGGAATTGAATTTGAAAACATGGACTAGGAGGGCTGCCTTTGTGTATAAAATGCCAGAGCATAGTCAGATGGTCACCGAGTAAATTTAATGGCCACTAAAGATATCCAGGTTCTAATCCCTGGAACCTATGCAATTTATTTTATATGGTAATAGGGCCTTTGCAGATGCAATTAAATTAAGGATCTGGGTGAGAAATAAGCATGTGTTTCATTTTCCTGCAGGAGACTATCCAGTTTTGCCAGCACTTATTGAATAGGGTGTCATTTCCCCAGCATGTTTGGTCTGCTTTGTCAAAAATCAGTTGGTTGTGCGCTTTATATATGGCTTTATTTCTGGGTTCTCCATTTTAGTCCATTGGCCTATGTGTCCATATTTATATCAATACCATGCTGTTTTTGTTAGTATAACTTTGTAGTGTAATTTGAAATCAGGTAACATGATGCCTTCAGTTTTATTCTTTTTGCTTAGGATTGCTTCGATTATTCATGCTGTTTGTTGATTCTGTATGAATTTTAGGATTGTTTTTTCTCATTCTGTGAAAAATAGCATTGGTATTTTGGTAGAAATTACATTGAATCTGCAGATTCAATGCAATATGGGCAATATGAGCATCTTAACAAGATTGATTCTTCAAATCCATAAGCATGGGATGCTTTTCCATTTGTTTGTGTCATCTACAATTTTATTTATCAGTATTTTGTAGTTCTCCTTGTAGAGATCTTTCACATCCATGGTTAAGTATATTCCTAGGTATTGTTGTTTTTTTTGCAGTTGTTACAAGTGGGATTGAGTTCTTGATTTGTTTCTCAGCTTGATTGTTATTAGTGTATATAAATGCTACTGATTTGTATGCATTGATTTTATAACATGAGACTTTACTGAATTCATTTATGAGTTCTAGGAGTCTGTTAACTCAAGGTGGATTAAAGATTTAAATGGAAGACCTGAAAACATAAAAATATTCAAAGAAAATGTAGGAAAAGCAATCCTTGACATTGCTTAGGTAAAGAATTTATGACTAGGTCACCTAAAGCAAATACAACAAAAACAAAAATAAATAAATGGGGCTGAATTAAATTAAAAAGCTTCTACATAGCAAAGTAAAGAATAAATAACCTACGGAGTGAGAGAAAATATTTACAAGCTGTATATTTGACAAATAATTAATATCCAGAATCTAAAAGAAAGTCAAACAAGTCATCAAGAAGAAAACAAATAATTCCATTAAAAAGTGAGTAAAAGACATGGGCAGACACTTTTCAAAAGAAGAGAAACAAATGGCCAACAAACATGAAAAAATGCTCAACATCAGTAATCATCAGGGAAATGCAAATTAAAATCACAATGAGATACCACCTTACCTCTGTCAGAATGACCATTATGAAAAAGTCAAAATCAATACATGCTGGCACAGATGTGCTAGCTTATACACTATTAGTAGGAATGTAAAATGAGTACAATCTCTAGAGAAAATGGTAAGGAGATTCCCCACAGAAAAAAAGGTAGACCTAACATTCGATCCAACAATCCCGCTACTGAATATCTACCCAAAGGAAAAGAAGTCATTATGTCAAAAAGATAAATGCACTTGTATGTTTGTTGCAGCACAATTCACAATTGTGAAGATAGAGAACCAACCTAAGTGCCCATCAACTGTTTAGTAGATAAAGAAAATGTGGCATATATATTAATATATATTGTGGAATACTGCTTAGCCATGAAAAAGAATGAAATAATGTCTTTTGCAGCAACCTGAATGGAACTGGGGGGGAAAAATCCAAACACTGCATGTTCTCACTTGTAACAGTGATTGAAGCAATGAGTTTGCATGTTCAAACAGAGTAAAATAAAGGACATTGGAGATTCAGAAGAAGAAAGAGGGTGGAGGGGAGTGTGGAGTAAAAAAACTACCTATTGGATACAATATAAACTACTAAACAATCCCGCTACTGAATATCTACCCAAAGGAAAAGAAGTCATTATGTCAAAAAGATAAATGCACTTGTATGTTTGTTGCAGCACAATTCACAATTGTGAAGATACAGAACCAACCTAAGTGCCCATCAACTGTTTAGTAGATAAAGAAAATGTGGCATATATATTAATATATATTGTAGAATACTGCTTAGCCATGAAAAAGAATGAAATAATGTCTTTTGCAGCAACCTGAATGGAACTGGGGGGGAAAAATCCAAACACTGCATGTTCTCACTTGTAACAGTGATTGAAGCAATGAGTTTGCGTGTTCAAACAGAGTAAAATAAAGGACACTGGAGATTCAGAAGAAGAAAGAGGGTGGAGGGGAGTGTGGAGTAAAAAAACTACCTATTGAGGCCGGGCGTGGTGGCTCACGCCTGTAATCCTAGCACTCTGGGAGGCCGAGGTGGGCGGATCGTTTGAGCTCAGGAGTTCGAGACCAGCCTGAGCAAGAGCGAGACCCCATCTCTACTAAAAATAGAAAGAAATTATATGGACAGCTAAATATATATAGAAAAAATTAGCCGGGCATGGTGGTGCATGCCTGTAGTCCCAGCTACTTGGGAGGCTGAGACAGGAGGATCGCTTGAGCTCAGGAGTTTGAGGTTGCTGTGAGCTAGGCTGATGCCACGGCACTCACCCTAGCCTGGGCAACAGAGTGAGACTCTGTCTCAAAAAAAAAAAAAAAAAAAAAAAAAAAACTACCTATTGGATACAATATAAACTATTCAGGTGATGGGTACTCTAAAAGCATAGACTTTTCTATTTAGGTTGGTGCAAAAGTAATTGAAGTTTTAGCATTGTTGAAATTTGCTATTTGGTACTGGAATACATTCTTAAATATGGTTATGTTATACGTCATTTTAATGTGCATTTATCGCTTTATTCTTTTTGCTAATGACTTAGTACTTGCTGTTTATTTTATATTTATTGTAAACTGTGGAAATGATGTTAGACTAAAAGCAAATTCGAGCGATTTTCTTACTGGAGTTCAAAATTCGAAACATCAACCATGCATTTGGCCCAGGAACTGCTAATGAATGTAGAGTGCAGTGGTGGTTCAAGCAGTTTTGCAAAGAAGATGAGAGCCTTGAAGATGAGTAGTGCAGTGGCCCATCATTAGAAGTTGACAATGACCAACCGAGAGCAATCATCCAAACTAATCCTCTTGCAACTACACAAGAGGTTGCCAAAGAACTCAATGTCAACCATTCTACAGTTGTTTGGCATTTGAAGCAAATTGGAAAGGTAAAAAAGTTCAATAGGTGAGCTGATAATGAGCTGACTGGAAAAGTTCAATAATCAGGTGACCGAAAATCAAAAAAATCATCATTTTGTATGCAACAACAAACCATTTCTCGATCAGATTGTGACGTGCAATGAAAAGTGGATATTATACGACAACCAGCAATGACCAGCTCAGTGGCTGGACTGAGAAGAAGCTCCAAAGCACTTCCCAAAGCCAAATTTGCACCAAATAAAGGCCATGGTCACTGTTTGGTGGTCTGCTACTGGTCTGATCCACTCTGGCTTTCTGAATCCTGGTAGGCAAAACCATTATATCTGAGAAGTATGCTCAGCAAATCTGTGAGATGCACTGAAAACTGCAACACCTACAGCTGGCATTGGTCAACAGAAAGAGTCCAATTCTTCACCACCCCAATGCCTGACTGCATATTGCACAACCAATGCTTCAAAAGTAGAATGAATTGGGATATGAAGTTTTACCTAATCCGCCACATGCACCTGACCTCTTGCCAACCAACTACCACTTCTTCAAGCATCTCAACAACTTTTTGCAGGGAAAATGCTTCCACAACCAGCAGGATGCAGAAAATGCTTTCCAAGAGTTCTACAAATTACAAAGCATGGATTTTTATGCTACAGGAATAAACTTATTTCTCATTGGCAAAATGTTTTGATTGTAATGGTTCCTGTTTTGATTAATAAAGATGTATTTGAGTCTAGTTATAGTGATTTAAAATTCACAGTCCAAAACTGAAATTACTTTTGCATCATCCTAATACTATACAGTTCATTCATGTGACAAAAATAAATTTGTACTCTCTGAATCTATTAAAATAAAATTGAAAAAATCAGTCTGCCAATTTTCAAATATAAGCTTTTATAGCCATTGTTTAACATATACGTAGTTCCACTATCATGTTGAGATTTTTTTGAACTAAAATTTTGTCAGTTTTTGCTCTTATATTCATTCTGAAGTTTGAGACATGTCCACATATTTTTTCATGTATTAATGAGAAACATTTGATTTCTGCCTGATTTTATATTTTACTTATGGTCAATTAAAGTTATTTTGTCTACTTAGTTGGAAAAAAAAAGAAACAGATCTGTTTGAATATAGGAATTATTATTTTCCACTTAGTAGGTCTCCATAGCTATAAATTGTTAGAAATAGGTGTGAGTTACCTCCTTCCCCACTAATTCACTACCAGGTTATCAAAAACTAGCCATAGGATGAATTAGGCTCTTGTACAGACATTTATTGCATCAGTGATTTATCCATTCTCTATCTTTTTGGTGGTCTCAGAAATTACTTTCATGAAAGTTTACATTAGGCAACTGTGAGACTATTCCAGCCATTGAATTCAGCTTAATACCTCTCAGAGTCACAGAAATGGAAAATCTCTGAACAAGGGAAAGAGCACAGGATAATTTCAGTATCAACCTAGAGGGCCGTTCCTATTGCAAATAACAATAGGGGTCACTACATTCTGGTCAAGAAGGAGCAAGGATGGCTATAAAATATTTTAGGGATGTCTCTAACATATTTAATAAGTCTACATATCTTAAATAATTTTATTAATGAATTCCCACCTAAATTAATATTGTACTCATTAGGAAAGCATCTGGTATTAGTCACAGATAAAGATAACTAAAGTACTTGTAGTAGCTATATTTGAAATATGGGCTTTCTAATTAGAATACTAGGCTTTACCATACCTAGAGAAACAATTGCTGTCAGAGAAACTATTGTCTGTAGAGTGGCACTCAGAATAACACACACACACACACACACACACACACGCACGTGTGCACACATGCAGATTCATTTGCATATTTTTATCAAACAGTTTAAATATTTTAAACTACGTAAGAAACATCATTCAAATAGTCTTAAGTAGAGTAATAAAGAACCAAGGAGACATGATAATAGGAGAGCTTAGGCCACACATTTTTTAGCCTCATTCGGCTAGTTAAAATTAGTGAAATTTGTGTCCTTGCCACAAATTTTCATACCACTTAAATAATTTTTAATTACAATAAATTTGTCCCTAAGTGATCAATTCAGAGTTTGATGCATTTCTTCTGTTTTTTTCTAATATAATTTAGAGTAATGATAAAGTTTAGAATAAAATAAACCTATGGTTCTCAGATTATCTATTATACCATTATACTATTATAGTATTATAGACATCACATTTTGGAAAACACTATATGATGGTGTTTAAGCTGGAAGTGAAGCAAGAGAACTAATGGTTGGAAAACGAGGGTACTTAAATGAGAAGTATTGATGAAGGTAGAATAGCAGGTTGAGTAGAAGTGCAGGGTTAGGAGAGATGAGACTGTAAGAAGTAGTGTCAAAGGACAGAATTTCATGACTTGAGGCACTGGAGATTAAAAAATGTCTTAGGGGAAGTGTGAGCTAAACTATGCTTAATGCTTTTGGTGACTTCACTAGAGGTGAAGACTAGAAACTGGGTTCATGGCTTCACAATGCTGATAGAACAATAAAATAATTATAATGATAGATAATCTATAATGATTTTTAAATATCTAAGTACAAAAAGCCCTTCAAAAATATCTCCCCCAAATATACGTATTCTTTGCCCAGTTTTATAAGTGAAAAAATAGACTAAGTAAATTGCCTAACAGCATTAGGGCAGAAAATGCAAGATGGATTGCAACTCAAGCCCACTGATTATTGTAAAGGGGTATTAGAATGATTGAGAGTTGGGAGAGGATTAAATGTAACAAATGATGTAAAACGTGAAAATGTCTTATAGATTCCCTTTGGACTTATACCACTCTACTAAAGAGGCAGGTATTTTTTTTTTTTTTTAAATACCATTCCTGGCTTATAGATGCCTGAGGAGTGAACAACATAGCTGTTGAGTATTTTAACCAGGAATTATACACAAAAATATACACACCTGCAAATATGCATATATGTACAAATATACTCTATTGAGAGTATCGGAGACAGTAATTGATCGTTCTATTCCTGTTCACTAAAGTCAGATGGTTGCAACAGGGTTTCATTTATTTATATCAAAGTTTATTTGCATAATTAATAATTTAAACAATAGACACATACAACACCACTGACCAACAGCAAAATGTTTCTTTGGGGAACATGCCTTTAAAGGGCTACATCTGAATCAATAGTAAAGAAATTCCAAATGTGTGAAGGCATGGATTTATTTTGTGACATCAAAGGTTTTTGGAACAGATTTAGATTTGTAGCTATAAATTGAGTCACAATTTGTCTTTCCTGTAAGTAAAGAAAAAAAGATTAAAAGGCAAACATTTAAATATTTTGAAAAATATAAAGGAAAAGAGAAAGGTACATGAAAATCTATATTAGGTTACTTGGGATCTATATCAGTAAAAATGTCAACAACCATTTAAGAAGATACAAGGAAAAATCTTTCTGAAATCATTTTTGTCTTAAAATTTTAAGATAATTACTTAAAATTTTACCTTATTTTGCAAGAAAATGATTATATGATATATGATTCTAAAGTGGTGATTCATATTCCACATAATCACAAATTACTTTTATTATTCATACTTAGAAATTTCCACTCTTTATAAATATTTAATGTAACAGAATTAAAAAATGTCTGGAATATTATTTTTAAACTTCAAATCACAAGTCAAAAGTTAGCTGTTACATTAGAAACCCTGCTTCTTTTCTAAACCTGACAATGACCATTGATTTAATTCAATTAAAAGACATTAAGACTAATATCTCTTATGTGTTTGCTGACTAAATATTAACCATCGGTACACAAAAAGACTAATTTCTGTGTGTTTTTAAAGACACATCTTCCTCCATAAGCTGTTGAAAGGGATTGGAAACAAAGTCAAACTTTAACAGAGTCTCTTCTAAGAAAAACTATAAGTTGTAAACCGCTTATTGTGTTTCCAGTTGAAATTTCAGAGCATAATTTTGTTAATCAGGGATTAACTAATCACTGGGAATGCTTTAGACAGCTGAAGGGAATACTTGACACAATAGATTGTCTTGTTAACACCTGGCTCTTCTATAAACCATAAATAGAGCATTTAAAAAAATACGATCATTTTAGAACCGAAAGAATTAGCAAAAAATCACCTCGTGTAACTTTACTGATTTAAAATTAAGACCTGTTGTGACCAGTTAGATGAGATGCACAATAGGCTCATGTAATGGGATTCAGGACCAGAATCAAATACCCTGACCCCTGCCCACTGTGTTTCACCGATGCCTCCATTCACTTTAAGACAATACCATAAGTGGTTTAATCTATGTGGAAAATATTAATATGTATGGCATGTGTGGATAGAATGATAACAGATACTTTAATTCCTGAGCTCAAACAAACAGGCAAAGAAAAAAAGAGGAATGAAGAAAAAGGAGGAAGAAATACTTATGTTTCTGGTCTCTCTGATTACCCTGAGGAGAGAGAGTAGTGATTAAGTGAATAACATTAAATTCTAAAAGGTCAAACGCAGAATGGGAGGGCTTGTTTTCATAAGTTAATGACTTTTGATAACAATTTGCTTCTTAGAATTATTATTGAGAGATTATGAAATCCCAACATGCTGACAATGAAAGGGATATTGAAGTTGTAGCTCACTTTTTTCTAAGCATTGTTTCACAGTTCTCCCTTCTTCCGCTCCTCTTTCTTGGTTACAGTAGCTATGGCTGAGTTTTTATATCACTCTTCTTACTCCTGATTTTCGCTGCAAAGCAGGTAGCTAATCAGCTTGCAACAAAGTCATGGTGGTTAACCATAAGACGAAATAGTCTTCTCATCAAGGAACTATAGCCTGCAGATATACAAAACATTCAATAGTTGTTAAGGTCGTGGGAGATGAAGACAATTTACATTATTTAACTTCTAATGAGTACTTGTCTAACTATAATGTGACAAAAATTCCTCTTGGCAATTTCTGGGAAATAATTATGTTTATAAAGGTAAAATATATGGAAACATTGTAATGTTATTACAATTTGTGGTATTTGTTGAAGATCGGTCCTTAATCTCTCTGAAAATAAGCTTTAGATTCTGATGACATTAAATTTAATGTGTTATATAGCATATACAACGTATATGATATATACTATACATATATAATATATGCTAGATATATCTATAATTATATGTAATTTGTTGTATATATACTGTATGTGCATACAGTCCATATACAGTATATACAAATATATACAATTGTACATAAATGATTTTAGTTTAAACTTAAAGAAAACCATTACCTAACCTTACAGAACTTAAAAATCCTAAGTGTAAAATGTTATTAAGAGACAAAAGTTTTACAGAACATAAAATAATCAAAGTAGGTTAAAATGCAGTTGGAAATCTCTTTAGATTATCTCATTTTGATTATTTTGTTTTACTTTACCAAGTTATGAAATGAGCTATTGTAAAGAAATGTTAAAAATATGTAAAGCCATAAGCAAAGGTTACAGTATTTGTTTGATACTTGCCTCTATTGCTGCTGTGAAAAAGCCTAGCTAACTTTTGTACTTTTATAGATGCTCATTTTCCTTGGGTCACTATCCTGGAAATGAATTTTGTACTTATAATTTAAAACTTATATGCTAATTTGCATATATCCTCGGGCTGCAAATATCCCATAATGACATCCTTCCACCAAAGCAGTGATTTTGATTGCTCTATCACTATCAATCTCGCTGATGACAAGTGTTGTATATACTTTAACCTAACAATAATCTGTATAGTCAACGTGGTTCACTTTATTCCACTTCTGTACAGTTTAAGCTGAATGTTTATCTAACTATAGGTTAATATCAGGGCTTTCTCCATTGTCATCTCTATAGTGAGAGTCAGGATAACGGCTACTGGTCACTCATGTTGGTATGACATTATATTGGTGTCAACTAGACTATATGACAAATTTCTAAGATATAGGGAAATACATATGGGGATTTATGTATTAAGAACATTATTCATCATATATAATTTGAATGCTGACTTACCAACATTGTTAGACTTTTTCACAGTAAATTTCAGAATATATATTTTGAAATTTATTAACTTACCAGATTTTTTTGTTGTTGTTCACTTGTTTTGTTTTTTCTGAAATTCTTTTTTTTTTTTTATTTCATCTTATTGTTATGGAGGATACAGAATTGCAGGTTACATACGTTGCCCATGTTCCGCCTTTCCCCCCAAGTCAGAGCTCCAGGCGTGTCTGTTCCCCAGGCAGTGCGCGTTGCACCCATCATGTAGGTATATATCCCTCCCTTCTCCACCCCCCTCCCCGAGTCAGCACCTTCAAGAGTTACCACTCCCCAAACGGTGCGCAATGCACTCATTGTGTAGGCATACCCCCATCCTCTCCCCCACCCCCCACCTCAGTCTGATATCCGATTGGTGTCGTTCCCAGATGTGTATTTAGGTGATGATCAGGGAAACCAATTTTCTGGTGAGTACATGTGATGCTTGTTTTTCCATTCTTGGGATACTTCACTTAATAGAATGGGTTCCAACTCTCTCCAGGAGAACCATAGAGATGTCGTATCTTTATTATTCCTTATAGCTGGGTAATATTCCATGGTATACATATACCACAGCTTACTAATCCAATCATGTATTGATGGGCATTTGGGTTGTTGTGCTGCTATAAACATTTGGGTACATGTGTCTTTGTTACAGAATGACCTTTTTTCCTTTGGGTATATGTTCAATAATGAGATTGCTGGATCAAATGGCAGGTCTACTTGAATCTATTTAAGATACCGCCATAATGCTTTCCACAGGGGTTGCACTAGTTTGCAGTCCCACCAGCAGTGTATGAGTGTTCCTGTCTCTCCACATCCACGCCAACATGTGTTGTTTGGGTTTTTTTGATAAAGGCCATTCTCACCGGGGTTAAGTGATATCTCATTGTGGTTTTGATTTGCATTTCTCTGATGATTATGGATGTTGAGCATTTTTTCATATGTTTGTTAGCCATTCTTATATCTTCCAGATGTTTTTAATTGATTTTTTAGCTACATTCATTTGGTAATACAGGACAGGGAGTCAGGAGACTTGAGGTCTTTTTTTTTTCCTGAGACAGAGTCTCACTCTCTTGCTCTGAGTTGAGTGCTGTGACATCAGCCTAGCTCACAGGAACCTCAAACTCCTGGGCTTAAGGGATCCTCCTGCTTCAACCTCCCGAGTAACTGGGACTACAGGTGGGTGCCACAACACCCAGCTAATTTTTCTATTTTTAGTAGAGACAGGGTCTCGCTCTTGCTCAGGCTGGTCTCAAACTCCTGATTTGCCTCGCCTCCCACAGTGCTAGGATTACAGGTGTGAGCTACCACGCCAGGCCAGGAAACTCGAGTTCTAATTCCGGTTTTGCCATCAACTAGTTACAGTAGCTTGAGCAATTAACCTCCAAGGGTTCAGCTTCCTCATTATAAAATGAAATAGGTTGGCTGGATCAGTGGTTTTCAATCTGTGCTTTGAGACACATGGGGGAAGGGGTTAATGGTGTCCTTAGGGATGGTGAGTAAGGAGAGTGGCTAAGACAGCTAAGTGAGCAGGGCAGTGGGCTTCCTCCCTGTGTCAGTCACAGCAGCTCTACTTTACCCTGTTTTGTTTATTTAGACACTGTAGAAAAATGTGTTTGTATAAGGATTTCTTATTTAAAATTAACAAAATGTAAAAACCACTGAATCAAATGACATAATGTTTATGATATCTTTGGACAATAAAGGATGTAAAATTCTATGGGCTTTCCAACGTGTTAGAAAACTGAATATGAGAAAAAGACCTATATGTTCTCCTTCTGTGAGGTATTTTGGAAAATGCCTGATGGAAGAAAAGAGTGATTTTTGGTTCATAGTGTGCTTGCATTATCATTATCATTTGGCTTTCAGACCAAACAAGTAATGATCCCAAACATCTAAACTATTTATTGCAGAGTTTGCATTCATATTTTGGCATCTTTATGTTTGTGACAATTGCTCACATTATATTTTCTGTATTCTTACATATTATATTAATATGAGTCCTGGGGATAAAGTTTTGGGTAACAGCCTAGACTCTACAATTGCCAAATTGAGTCAATATGGAAAGTAGTATTTAAGATATCAGAAATGTGTTTGGTACTCATCAATGGCTAATGAGTTATTTTCTCATGTGCTGTTATTGGTTGTGTAAGCCCTTTTATACTCTTTATTTTTTTAAACCACTGTCAAAGATAAGGGAACCCTTTAAAAAGGATAACAGGTAATTTATCAAGGTAGGGCATACCATAAGAGAACTAAGTTATGAGTATTGTTTACTAATAAAAAATAGATTAAAATAGCATAGTAGACAATAGCTGAGGTTATTTTGACAAATATAATTTAGATTTTATTAGTAGATTGACTAGAATATAGGAAATAAAGCTAGTGGAAACTTACATTTAATTCTAGTTTCTTCATTTAGAATATTAGGCACTAATATGCTAAATTGTTCTTTTTTATTACTAACTGGAAGTATAATCATATGAAAACAATGACTAAGTTCCTTACAAGTTTATATTTCCTTTAGAAAATGTTTTTAAAATCCAATATAGCTTGATTTAAAATCCAATATAGCTCATCTACCATGTGGCTTTTCATACTCTTCATGTATTTATATTACATTTTCCCAAGTAAAAGAAATTGTGTTTTTCTACAACAGTTTTGCCTTGAAAGTATCAATCCTTGTAACATGTATTTTCATTGCTTTATTTCAAAATATGTTCAATCAAATTCAGCATTATAACTTTTTACAGAAATTGTTTTTAAATATTCCATTAACTTTCTGTCAGAATAATACATATTATTGTACTTTAGATTTAAAGCACCAAGGTAAATCATTTTCTCTAGCTGAAAGAAATCATATTAACATAGTTTTGTTTGTTTTTAAGAATAAAGATTACTGTATTTATGTCTAATCCTCAGTATCATTATTGTGTATTTGGAAATCTTTCTGTCTATAGCCAACTCTGTAAGTATTTATAGATTAAAATGAATACTTAAAATACCATTTAAAGAAAACAGGCAATAAGTCAATAGAACCCTTTATCTTAACAAGGATTAAATTCATTATAAATGTTACTTCAATTTTTTTTCTTTGTTATTAAAGAAAAAAATAACTCTTTGTCTTCTGTCTGGAATCATACAAATAATGAATCATAAAAAGATCACAATTTGAAATTTTCATTTTTATTCTTTCAATATGTACCTATATTTTCAGGACTCTAATAGTAAGTTTCACATGTTGTAGAAGATGAATGTTGTGGCTAAAACTGAATCAAATATAATAATTCCAATATGTAAATACTTTTCAAACTGGAACCAACCCAATTTTTGTTTCATGGGGATTTTACATCTTTATTTATAGAACAGATTTTAGTTGATTGTAATGGAAGAATTATTTAAAGAAATTCTAAAAAATATTTTTTTGTTAGGAAAATGATATTAAACATCTACAAATCATAAACAAAATGTGCTCCATGACAATATAGTATCAATTACCATCATTATGTATGTTTCAAACTCCAACATCCATTCTTTCAGCCAAATATAAAACATAAAATCCCTGATATCTTAGAATTTATACTTTACAAGTGAGAGAAATACTAAGATATTTTCAAATACGGTAAGTACTAAGCAGAAAACATATTAATATGTACATGAGTAATTAATGTACTTTACAAATATCATGAAAAATTAAACAGTAATTGTGAGAAGGTATACTGGGGGACAAGATCAAGGCTTTAGGTGCCTTGATCCTGACTGTAGCACTTGTTTTGATCCAGGCTTCAGGTATAATGCACACTTGTTTTGAATAAAATTGGGAAAGTTTGGGTAGGAGTTGGTGGAAGGAGGCAAGGGTAGTTCAGGTAGAAGAAAAAAGCAGAAATAAATTGAAATAATCAAACCATTTTTCTTTCTTTAGTACATTTTCTTGTGTTGGAGCATCCTTCTATTTCTGTGGGAAAAAAAGTACTAACTACTAACATAATGTATGTTGAAGAAATCATTGTAGTCAGTTACTTAAATTTTTATATATATATATATATATATATTTTAATTTCACTTTTTTGATAATAAGTGCGATTGGCTGAGTTTGTGTTTCTTGTTGTACATTGCCCAGATTTTGGTAGCTAGGTTTCACTAGTCTCAAAAAGTAAGTTGAGTAGTTTCTCCTATTTTTCTGTTTTCTTCACCTAAATGACTTAAGAGCAAAACTAAAGATTTTGGAGTATTTTTCTTTGAGTCTGTGAGCCTACCACCAATCTCCCTGCTTTGGTGCATTTTTAAATGCCTACTTGTTTAGCATGATTTTTTATTTCTTCAAAATAATTTTCTTAATTTAAATTTTGTTATATTTTTCTACTTCATATAAGTATGTGTCTTGTTAGTGGCACATTCCTGGATTGTCTTGCTATTCCTCATTCTCTGTTTTTCCTAGTCTGATAATCTTTATCTTTTATTAGGTGGTTTAATTTGTTTATACAAATAAGCAATGTATAGATGAATAGTTCTGATTCACTTGCAGTACTTTCTGCCTGTTACCTCTTGACATTTCCAGATTTAGGTTGGTATGCCTAGAGGTAATGGCTGCTACTAATTAATGATAATTATTTGTCACTAGGCCAAGCATACTATAGTTATTACTGCATGCATTGCTTAAAATAACCTTATGAAGTAGATGTTAGTACTTTACATATGAAGGCACCTGAAATTAAGAGAGCTTGAATAGGTTACTTAGGGAAATTATTAATAAGTAGGTTAGTAGATATGGTAGGAAAAATTATAAGATGAGCCCACAGATTCCTACATCTTAATATACATTCCCTCTTTAAAATCTCTTCCCCTTGATTATAGGTGAAAATTGTAAATATTATGAGATTGCACCCATAATTATGTTACATTAAAAAGAATGGTATTTTGCAGATGTAATTAAGGCCCCCAATCAATGACTTTGATTTAATCAAACGTGATTACCATAGATGGGGCTGCCCTAATTAAATGGGCCTTTAACAGAGACAAGAAACAGCAGCAGAGACTATTCGGTTGATGTTGAAAAACCATACTGCCTTGCTCTATGAGATGAGGAGGCCATGTATCAAGGGCCTGAGAATAGCCTCTGAATACTGACAGTTGCCCTTGCCTGACAGCTAGCAAGAAAAGGAGACCTAAGTCCAGAGCCAGAGTGAAATCAATTCTGCTGCAACATGAACTTGGAAGAGGACTCCAAGCCCCAGATGAGATCACAGCCCAGTCAATACCTTGATTTCAGTATGGTGAGATCTTAAGGAGAGGATTTAAATAACTCAAACTTGCACACCAACCCACTCAAACTATGAGATAGTAAATTTATGTTGTTTTTAAGCCACTACATTTGTGGTACTTTGTTATGTAGGAGAAAACTAGTACTCTAGACATGCCTAGACATTTAGTAAGCAATAAAGATTGATATTCAATCTTAATTTTGGTAACTTCAAAATTCATGTTTACAATTATGCTCTCCTTCTTACTTGAGTATATTTATTACTGATAGAAAACTAAAATATCTGGCTACTGACCTGAAAATTAAACTAACACATAGTTCATCCAATTATAACCATCAAACTTGATGGCTTTGTCTTATGTCTCACTGGCTGGATAGTTCAATATGCTAGACTTGTGTCATTTTTTTTTTCATTTTCTGTTTTCCCTGTCTTCTGCGTATTTGCAAACTATGAATAATATATTATGTAAATTTGGTATTAAGAGTAATGACTACTTAGGATCCAATTTCATAAATCACACAAACCTTTATTCATTTTGGTAAATACATTTCTTTCCTCCACCAAAAATGGCTCAAAATATTATAATTTCATTATTTAATGCTAAGGTAATGGGTTTTAAAAAAACAGCATTTTACCTTTATTTATTATTTATAATTACTGGAATTACGTAACTTCAATATTGCATAGGAAACTGCTTTGCAGCAAAAATGTCTAAATTTAGAAGAATGCTTCCGAATCAAGTAAGAAATTGATGAAAAGAAAACTTGAACTCTGGGTTATTTCTAGTTAATAATCATTTTTGCTCTTCAACATTTACTTTTTTAATGATCAGAATTTTAAAAAAAATCTGTTTACTTTGTTTATGTTTTCATTCAGATTTCATCATATCTGAAGATCACTGCTGTGGTACTTCATACTTTAATGATAATTATACCCTCAAATTGATAATAATTTTTTATTAAATCATCACAAATACCAATAATTATTAGTTTTTAAGGGAAATATAGACTTAATGGGAAAAAAAATTGACTGACTTTATGACTCGCTGAATTTGTTTCAAAGTATTACTGAGACATCAAAATTAAAACCAGCATTTGCCTTTATAGAAATAATTCATAACTCTTATAAAGTAAAATTTTGGAACGTAACTAGAGGGGCATATGAAATTTATCCTACTCTGCTCTGATTTCCATTGCTGAGCAGGGTAATGTTCTCCCATTCACCACAGCTAATGTTGTCTTGCCTATTGTAGAATTACTTCCATTTCAAATAGCACATTCATAAGACAAAATATAATCATTACATTAGATTTTTTTATAAGCCCTCTTTTAATGCATACAAAAAAGAGAGAGAAAAAAGCCAAAAACAATAAGTGAAAACTGGAAATGTCACTGTACTCATGGAGGAAGTTAGAAATGTAGGGAAAACAATACATAAGAAAATTGCTCATAAACTCCAGCAAACCGTGAGTACTATTAATCAATAGTCTGAGCAGAGAATTAGCACGTGTCAGGAATAAAGCCAATGTAGACAACAGGATGGTTCTCATTCTTGTGCTTTTCAGCTACTTATAAAGCATGGAAAACCAATTAGCCCTGTTAATCCAAAGCAGGATACTGAGGGAACTTCTCATACATTTGAATTATGATACCTAACCTAAATGCACATACATGGAGCATGTGTTTGTATTTCTTCAGGTCAATGTGTTGTTTCACTGTAATGTTTGAAACAACTTTGCTATTCACATCTAGCAAAGCTTATAGAATTCTTTCGAAATCTGTTTTGAATACTGACTTCAGCTTGTACATTATTGATCCTATCATATCCTATCATATTTATTTTTTGTTTATTTAACTAACTTTAACACATTGACTGCCACACTAGAAAAATTTTTTTCCCTTGGGGCCACGGTGTTTTGTTATGAAAATAAAATAAAAATTTTGAAAACAAAAGAATCCTTTCAAATTTAATGAAAAATTTATTTTTTATTGTTTTCTGTGAATGAGTTATATGCTACTTGAAGAATAATTCATATAGCTCCCAAGGTAGAGGCACGTAAGTTACAGGTGCTTCATGAGGCCGCAGGCTCAAAACTAGCATGAATGTGAGTTAAATACAACTCACATGACAGTTAATGTGTTAATTAAGCATCTATTGGGTGCCAGGCCTGTTCAAGATGCTGGGATGTATTAAACTAAGACACATTCTTTAATCTCAGGGAGCTCCTGCTCCACATATATGTACTTATATAGACATATTAACTCTTTTCACAAATAATGAAGCTGAACTGTCATCACCTGATATAGTTCTGTCCAATAGAAATGCAATGAGACCCATTATTTATGATTTAACTTTTCTAGCAGCCACATTCAAA